>NC_136011.1:29571626-29579126 GCF_048128805.1 Centroberyx gerrardi
ACGATGGAAACGTGACGGAAAAAGAGGGATGGAGGAAGGATAGATGCATGGAAGGATGGATGGAAGGAAAGATGGAGGACAGAGGTCTGGGAAGAGGATAAAAAAGAAAAGATCAGAAGGATAGAAAGAGAAAGAAAAGGAGAGATGGGCAGAGGAGAAGAGACTGAAGCAAAACTAGTAGATAAGGAAGTTTAATTGATGGTCTATCTATCTATCTATCTATCTATCTATCTATCTATCTATCCATCCTTCCATGTTTCCATCATACGACTCTACCAGAACATAATGACAGTAATATTTTGAATGTCAGAGTGCTCCAGAGTATTGATCATGTATTGATGATGTCACAGTATATTGATCACCCTGCAGTGTTTATTGGTTTTGCTCCAGATCCTCCAGCTGATCTCAGGTGACAAGCTGCACTTTACTGACTGGAGAGGGGGAGGAGGGAAGGAGGGAAGGAAGGAGGGAAGGAGGCAGAGAAGGAAGGAAGGAGGGAGGAAAGGAAGGAAGGAGAGAAATAAGGAAGGAAGGAAGGAAGGAAGACGGGGTGGAGGGAAGGAAGGCAGGAAGGAGGGAGGGAGGGAGGGAGGGAGAGAAGAAAGGAAGGAAGGAGGGAAAGAAGGAGGGAGGGAAGGAAGGAAGGAGGCAGAGAAGGAAGGAAGGAGGGAGGAAAGGAAGGAAGGAGAGAAGGAAGGAAGGAAGGAAGGAGCCAATCATCAGCTTTAGTCACCAGGATGATCAATGATTGGCTGTCTGACATTTCTACTCCACCCATAGAATAGAATAGAATAGAATAGAATAGAATAGAATAGAATAGAATGGCGATGTACTATATCACACACACACACACACACACACACACATACATTACGGTCTGTTTGTCATATAGGAGAAGTAAAAATCTCGTGTCACGTTCACATGCTGCTGGGAAAGTCCGGCGTCCGGCGTGCTGCTGAACAGAGCTTCACTTGTTCTGTGGGGGAATTAGACGAGGAAGACAAGCGATGACGAGCCGAGTTAACAATTCATTTAGACAAATGATAGTTATGATTTTAGTCTGCTAATTACAAACCTGCATCTAGACATAAAACCTAATAAATCGGCATGTGTTGAGAACTGGATTTCACCACATTGAGAAGGTTAAAGGTCATCGTTGCATCATAACTCTGAAACTCAGGAAGCAAAATGTTCTCTGTTTCCGACTTCAACATCCGACTTCATGTTACATTTCCAAGTCGGAAAGTCGTTTTTCCGATCAATCCAACACAGAGTGACGCACTGCGCCTTTAAACCAGGCTGGGCACCGATGAAGAGACCTGATTGGATGTTAGAGGGAAGGGTGTGTGTGTGTGTGTGTGTGTGTGTGTGTGTGTGAGTACAGTCTGTCCTCTGCAATCTCTGATGAAGAGTTACAGAGTGGACAAGACTGTCCATTCACATTACCTCACACACACACACACACACACACACCTACACACACACACACACACACACACCTACACACACACAAACACACACACACACGTACAAAAGCATACATTGAAATTCTCACACCCAAGTGCGATGGTACATACACACACACACACACACACACCATTCTACCACTGCACAGTAAGAAATACACACCAGACCAACACACACATGCACTTAGAATACAAACACACATACATTACAAAAAGCTTACACACTTAAACACACACACACACACACACACACAAAATGAACATTAAACCAAGTGATGGCACTTTTTAAAGGACAGTACTGAAGGTTGATTAAACAAGAAATATCTTAGAAATATCTTAGAAATATCTTAGAAATATCATAGAGTGCCTGGTGGGTCATGCTGGCTGGAGGGTTGTTCTGGTCTGTATCTGGGTCTCAGGGGCGGGACCTGACGAGTGATTGATTGACAGCTGTCATCATGACTTCCTGTTCTCCTGCTGCAGCTTCACCCATTCAAACAACCATCACTACAAACAGTACAGACTGAGAACGTGTGTGTGTGTGTGTGTGTGTGTGTGTGTGTGTGTGTGTGTGTGTGTGTGTCTGTGCTGGACTGAATCAATTCATTGTTAACAGAACAACAACAGACTGGACTTTGACTAACTTGTTTGTCTCTGAGCCTGTGTGTGTGTGTGTGTGTGTGCGTGTGTGTGTGTGTGTGTGTGTGTGTGTGTGTGTGTTCTGATCTCCAAGCACATGGCTGAGAGTGTGAGAGACGAACAGAGAGAAGAGTTGTTGTGGAGATTAATGAGAGAGAGAGAGAGAGAGAGAGAGAGAGAGAGAGAGAGAGAGAGAGAGAGAGGACGACAAAGAGCAAATAGGCCTACTGTGTGTGTGTGTGTGTGTGTGTGTGTGTGTGTGTGTGTGTGTGTGTCCTGGCAGAGGACAGTCTGTCCTGAATGCTGCGACAGTCTGGGACTCCAACACTTCTTAGTGTTTGTTTTAATCCATCCTGAGGTCCCAGAGGGGCGGGGCTTAGAGGGACGGGGCAAATATCTAGAAATATTCAAATCATACATCAAAATCATGATTTCCATCATTTGGAAGCAGAACAGCCCACATGTAGGAGAGCCAGGGAACATGAATAATTGATGTTTTTTGGGGGAAACTGGATGATTTCTGTAATATTATAATGTGCAAGAGCCAAGAAACCTGACTGGATCCTGTATATGTTGGAGATATTGACTGATAGATTTCAGGTTTTTCTTGTGGATCTGCAACGTTTTGGAAACAAACTCTTCATTTCTACCGTTTCATAAATCCTGCGCTCGTGTTTTGAACGTCAGTGTTGTTGTTTTCCAGGGAACAAGACGAAGGAGGGCATGGTGACGGGCGTGAACACAGGTGAGCGCCGCACTGACCTCGCCACACAGGAACTCTGGGTACTCAAACAGTTCCTCTCACCGCCACTCGAGGCAGCAAATACTAACAGGATACTGCAAAGACAAGTAGAAATAAAAAGAGAAAAGAGATTTATATAAACATGCAGCTGACAATGTCAACACTAGAATATGTTTGGTAGAAAAGTATGAATGAAAGTATGAACATTAAATAGTAGTTAACAGTATTAAAGGTAGTAACTTAAAAGAAAAAACTAATCAGAAATGTGTACAATATGAGACTATACCCAAAAATATTAAATGTATGCAGCATGTTATCAAAATATCAATATGTGTGCAATATGTACGGAGCCCGGGAGCGGCCATTGGGAGAGAAAAAAGGTTATATCGAGTCCACGATTTACTGTAACGTGCACTTTTTAAGTCCATTCGTGCACGAGATACAATTCGTTCCCTCGATTTCGTTAAACTGTGTATTTTAGGAAAAAATGCAACTTAAAAGGAACCTTTTAGGTATTGCAGATAGGCCTAGTAAGGATTTGGTATGCTAATATCCATTGTCTGTTTACACTGAATAGGCAAATCCCCCAAATATTGCAACATATTTAGCCACATTTAAACATAATCACCAATTTGTGCACTGACTCTTTATAAGCTGGTGAAGAGCGCATGTATTATATATCGAGAGCACGATATCACTATTTCGAGGGCACGTTTTGGCAATTTGTGTCGCACGTAAAGAGGAAATCGAGGGAATGAATTGTATCTCGTGCGCACGAAAAAGAGAAAGCGAGAGCTCGAACTGCATATCGTGCCACGTTACAGGAAATCGTGGCCACAACATAAATTATTTTTCTCCCGATGGCCGCTCCCGGGCTCCGTAAATATGTAACAAATTAGAGGAGAAATGAAATCTAACTTTTGTCACGTTGGGGATGCAAAATGTTTCTGCTCCTCTCGCTCCTCGCTCCCCGGCTCCAGCGGCCCAGCAGACGGCTGAGCAGGCCAACAGCGCGGCGGAGACGGCGGTCACCGGGGCCAACGAGGCCGCCCAGGCTGTGGTGGAGGGGGTGGAGACCGCGGCGCTGTCCAGCGGATTGGTCGGCGCGGTGAGTGATGTCACGTGACCTCTGGCGAATGAAGTCAGAATTCTGAGTTTAAAGTCAGAACTCAGGATTCTGAATTTAAACTCAAAACTCTGACTTGACGATGGATTCAGCTTGAGCCGAGGAGTCTGGACCTTGTGGTTCAGGAGTTGTTGGTCAAAATGTAAACAAGTTGCTTGTCACAGCGCCACCGTCTGGCCAATCGGTGTCATTTTTGTTGCCTGAGTAGTGAGGGAGATTTGAAACATATCCACCAAATTTGGACTTACAGTCTCTGAGGTACAGATCAGTTTAGTGCAGAAAATTAAGAAGAAGAAGAAGAAGAAGAAGAATCCCAACAAAAACAACAGGATTTCAGCCCAACAGGCTTGAATCCTTAAATATATGAAGTACAGCATGCAGGGTTTTGACCAATAACAGCAGTATAACAAATTGAGGCAAGGAAATTAATGAGATGTATGTATAATATGAAAATATATGATGAATATGAAATATATGTGGTATGTAAATAATTGTTTTCCTCTGCCTGGGTCCTGAGGTTAGATTATGGCCACAGTTTACAGCCCCACTGCAGATAAATATTCCTTTATGATGACTACTTCATATTATAAAAATGTTTTCTGTTAGTAACTTTATTTTTGTCTTTCCTCATTCATAAATCTGTGGTGATTGGCTGGAAACAGGAGGAGGCGGGACCGGTGGAGGAGGTGCCTGATTGGTCGGGGGGGTTGGTGCATGGCATGATGCTTGCTGCATTATGGCTGCATTAGGATTTTTATAGTCAATCCAGCAGCGTCATCCTGGATCAATACAGGACGACAGCACTGCTGCAGTCGTTATGCTATTAACTTTAAAATTTAACTACAAAATGAATAATCGTTCAGTTGTTTGATGCATTGTGAGTAACGTCACTAACCTGCGCTTCCTGAGACGGCTGAAAGAAAACTGTCCTGCACTTCTGTTAAATTGTATTTTATACATAAAAGGTAAGTAAACACTTTGCTGATGTTAAATAGAGGCACGGGAAAACAACTGCGCCCAAAACAAGTCTCTCTCAGCCGTCTCAGGACAAACTGGAAATCTGCTGGATCAAAACAGGAAGTTGTTCTTCTTCTGTTCTTCCAGAGCAGACGGGGATAAAGCTGAAAGAGTTTCTGGCAGCAGATGGTGGAAGGAGGGAAAGGAAGATGGAGAAATCACTTCCAACATGTTGATCCTCTTCAGGGAGGGGGAGGGGGGGGCAGGGAAGCAACGGGGCTGATGGGAAATGTAGTCTTAATGTGGAGAAACTCTAGAACTAACAATACTACTGGAGTGAGATAGAGGAGATGAAGATCTGAACATCCTGGTGTAACATCGCTCTGCACCAAACCTCATAACCTTCATCATCAGAATAAAACCGGAGCAATAAACTTCATCCAATCATTGCTATGAAATTACAATGAGAAACCTCTATAACCAAATAACCGCAGATGACCTTCATTTGCATACTATAATTATAACATGGATGTTATAATAATAACAAAAATAATTCCCATAATGCTCGGCTAGCTGTGTTTTATTGGTGTCAGTCTATGCTAAGTCTTGTGGTAATGAGCTTAGTCTGCAATATTTCTTCTGTTTTGGGGTTTTTGTTGCCATTTTTTTTTTTTTTTTTGGGCTATTTTTTTTTTTATGGATGTTTATTAACTTTGGAGAAAACTTTTCATACATTACACATTTGTTGGTAGCTGTTGTAGAAAAACAGCAAAACATTTAGTGAGTCTCTACTGGGATTATTGGGACTTTGCTGCATTATTGTTGTTCCCATAATCTTCATAAAGAACAACATCTTGGGTATTTTTGCTATAGATAAAAACAGTTTGTGTGCTGTTATATTAAAACACCACAGCAGTTGTGTACTTTCACAGAAGAGACTGTAAGACTGTAGAGATTATTACTTTGATAGATAAAGATAGAAGTTGTTTGAATATGTTCAGGTGATTACATACATACATTTGCAATCTCACTGCTTGTTCAAAACATTTCAAAACTGACTTATGTTTTTCTTTGGCTGAAGGTTTCTGCTGATGCCTGTCTGCATGAACGAAGGCCCGAACGCACTGGAAGTGTCAAACTTTCTCAAACAAGCTGATTGTTTTCAAAGTTGAGCCAGAAGCCTCAACTGGCTTCAGACCACCTGATGTCTGCTCCAGACCTGGTTTCTCCAGAAGACCAAAACAGTGTTTTTTCACAGATGTTTCTGGAACTACAGTGACCTTTGACCTGTTTTGAGGTGAAAGGACATGATGCATATTTCTAATCAGAGTGTTCTCGATCCTTTCAGCTAGTCAGGTTTCCCCTGGCAGCTGCTGACTCGTCAGTTTGCCTCCTGTATCGTTGTCACTGACCGGTCAAATCAGGAACATGAATAATCTCCTCCAGTGCGTTCGGGCCTTGAACTTTATTATTAACACAATGTACAACATTACAAATAAATAACCTAATAATCGCTATTTCTTCCAGCTTAAAGGATAAGTTTGTTGATTTAGTTCCTCTATATAACTATTCTGTTCTCCTGCAGCTGTTGGACCCACAGACAGTATTGTCTGTAGTTGTTGGACCCACAGACAGTATTGTCTGTAGTTGTTGGACCCACAGACAGTATTGTCAGCTGTCAGTTGAAGCAGCGAGCTCCGCTGCCTCTTGCTGCAACAACGAGTCCAAACTGTTTGTCAGTAGTCTTCAGTCTGTGAAAACGATCCGGAGAGCGACTGACGTATTTCTCTCGGCGGCCCGGAAAGCGGCGGCACCGACCGTTTCCCCTCGGCGGATCGTCTTCTACCGAACTCTACCGTTTACGATCCGACCCGACCGTCCGGAACCAGATCGCTCCGCCGGGAACCGCCTCTCACCCCGCAGCGCTCTGTGCTGCGCAGAGAAAAATAGTTCTGTGGTTTCCTGATCAGTGAAAGTTGAGTAACGGAGGAACTGAGTCTGTTTCCTCTCTGCTGTGGAGACACAGACGCTTTCTGGAATATTCTGACAAACAGTTTGGACTCGTTGTTGCAGCAAGAGGCAGCGGAGCTTCAACTGACAGCTGACTGGAGACAAGACTGTCTGTGGGTCCAACAGCTACAGACAATACTGTCTGTGGGTCCAACAGCTACATCCAAAATTGCTAAACTTATCCTTTAACTCATCTTTGACTGAAAAACAGCTTCCAGAGGATTTGGACATTCTGCTCTTGTGCATTTTCCTCTTTTGCAGCATTTGCTCTAGCAGCTGTTACTGTGGAGGTGGAGCGTGGTTAGTGATGTGACCTCTTCTCTCTCTCTCTCTTCTCTCCCTCTCTGTCTCTCTCTCCCTCTCTCTCTCTCCGTCTCTCTCTCTCTGTCTCCCTCTCCGTCTCTCTCTTCTCTCTCCCTTTCTCTCTCTCCCTCTCTCTTTCTCTCTCTCTTCTCCCTCTCTGTCTCTTTATCTCCTCTCTCCCTCTCTCTGTCTCTCTCTCTCTCTCTTCTCTCTCCCTCTCTCTCTCTCTCTCTGTCTCTCTCTCTTTCTCCCTCTCT
>NC_136011.1:29584126-29639126 GCF_048128805.1 Centroberyx gerrardi
TAGACCTCTGATCGACGTCTGTATGTCTGCTGAGCTGTGAATACAGACAGAACAAGGAAATGTCAGCTTCAGCTCAGCTTCAGCTTGTGTCTGCTGAAGTGTCTTTGAGCAAGACACCGAACAGAGCGTGTTTACTTTTTCCAACCACACAGCCGAGGGCGTCAGGAGGCAAATTCAGCTCAGGCAGGCAGGCGGGTAACACTTAGTGAGATGCTGCGCTTCGTCAGATGGCCTCTAGAGGGCGTCTCTGACTGTGAGCTGCAGTGTTTCCATACAGAGACACAAAATCAAAAGTTGCTCAGTGTCATCTCATTAGGACTCATCTCATCATGTCTGTAGTGTGGAGATGTACAGACAGCAGACCAGCAGACTGACCTCAGTCAGAGTCTCCTGCTGTGAAAACTACAGTGAAACAGTCAGGAACAGATCTGCAGTCAGTAACTCGTCTTCTGCCCAGACTTTAACGGTAGATGACATCATCTTGTGGCGTTTAAGTCACGTTAGTGGAGTCAGGTCATTTAACTGTCGCGGTGCTGCAGGGCAGAGACCTGAACACACTGTGGGTCTGCTGCTCATCTCACCAGACTGCTGCTGGGTGGAGCCGGGTGGCTGGCACGATACTGACGAATACAATGAAACACACACACACACACACACACACACACCTATTCAGCCTGCCCCTGCCCTTGAGGCACACCTGTATTCAACAATCAAATATTCAACAGTAATGACACTCTATCCTCCAAACTGTCACCAGGAACAAATAGAGACAGAGGAGAGAATGGAGGAGCTTCAGGGTTTGCTGACTGTCCAGTCAGAGCAGCTGCTGGGTCTTATTCATCAAGCTGGAGAAGAACTGTACTGAGAGGATGGTTAACAATATAATGTAAAAAAATATTTAAAATAAGTGAACAGTTTGTCCCCCACGAATGATGCATGATCATGATTAATGTTAGTATTAGTAGTTGCTGTCTAGCGTTAGCGGCTATAGCTGCATGTTAACATATTCAGTTGCTTTGCTAAATTAGCCTGCTGGCTAGTTAGCTAGCTAACAAAGCCAAGCTGCCAGTTGTTTGTTTTGAATAATATTGAAGTTAAAGATTTCAATTGGCCCAGTATTTTAGCCCCCTCAATGCCCATACAGAAATACTAAATAAAACCAGGTAATGCCTGTTAATGCTCTTTGGAGTAACTGGTTTTTACAGTAAATTACATGGAACTTTATTTCTCTGGGGAAACTCAATGCAGCCGCAGAGAAAGAAATATAGATAATAAGCACAAATGTGATTTACACAAAAGTTAACGTATCTAGTAGCAGCTAGCGTTAGCGTGTTCACATTAACATCAGTGTGTTTGCCGGCTAGTTAGCTAGCTAACAGTTTGTTCAGGTTAACTGAGCTGACTCTTCTCAAGCTACAACTCAGAGTGTTTTGGAGTAGAGACTAGGGCTAAAGACAAGACAGTTTACTGTGTCACAGTAACCAAATCCACCTTATCACACTATTCACTTTTACTGAGAACGTTACTGAATGGATCTACAGCCACACCACAACAAGCTGACTCAGCTGCTCTCTGCTTCTAGCTGCTTGATACAGATTTACACTTTATTAACTAACACACAGTTCTACAGATTTACACTTTATTAACTAACACACAGTTCTACAGATTTACACTTTATTAACTAACACACAGTTCTACATGTTCCTCCATCATGAGACTCAGCAGCAGGTTGGACAGGAAACTGTAAAGTCTGTGTTGATGTTTCAGCAGCAACAGAGAGTTTAAACTTCTTATTTCAACCTGGGAGTGAATCTGAGAAGGAACAAGATGCAAGACCGAGTTAAAAATGTGTTTTCTCAAGAGGATCTGGACCACTGGGCAGTTGGCCTCTAATCTGATGTTTTTCTCTGTGTGTGTGTGTGTGTGTGTGTGTGTGTGTGTGTGTCATTACAGTGAGTCATGCAGCCTTTTTAGAATTCCTACAGAGGGAGGAGACAGGACGCGAGCCAACCGTTCCATCTCAACTCGCCAAGTTCTCACACACACACACACACACACACACACACTTCATTCTTATTATCTTACTGTTACCTACCTTGCCCTACAGCAAGCCCTTTCATTCTGGTAACAGAAGAAGCTGCGGTCAGTCTTCAGACAGAAAACGAACCGCCGACTTGTTTATTTGGATTTCTGCTGTAAAACCAGGCTGCTGGAAACAAGATAAGACTAAATTCAGCTGTAATTTCGCCTCTGGGGAAACTGGGTAATGTCTGTTTACATGCGAAACAGAAAATTCAGGATTCTTGCACCTCTCATTCTGACACCTGGAACCACCTGCAGCAAACCAGAGCTTCAAACCTGTGAAACAGGTCGACCCTGCCCTCCGTCTGCCCCTCCCTCCCTCCCTCCATCCCTCCCTCTCTTGTTGCCCCGGGTGACTCCCTTTAGCCACACCTGCTTCCTCACCGGCCAATAGGGTGAGCCCGGGGAGCCTGACTGAAGGGGCGAGGATACCAGCCTTTATAAGACTGAGTTACTGACCGCCACCGTCCCTAAATACACTCCCAACACACACACACACCACTCTCTAAACGCTCCCAACACACACACATCACTCTCCACACACTCCGAACACACTCACATCACTCTCCACACACTCCGAACACACTCACATCACTCTCCACACACTCCGAACAGAGCGGCAGCCATGTCTTTCCTCAAGGGGATGCTGGGTGGGAAGTCTGACTTCGTGGATATGGCTGTGGATAAAGCGGGTGAGTACACAACAACAACAAACAACAACCAATATGGAATAAATGTTTGCCACTCACTCACACCATTGTTCAGATGACTAATCAGTTTCTATATATAATTTATACAAGTAAAAACATGAGAGTCAACAATGCGTTTTGCATCACTGCCTCTTCAGGTTCGATTTTATTTGCATAAATTAGGATTAAAACCAGATCAGTCAGCTGAATAAGTCTCAGTGTGCAGCAAACATGTATTCTTTGTTCCTGCTTTTCACAGAGAACATCATACCCTTAATGGAATAATTATATTTGCAATCTAAATATATTTCTAATTCAATTCCAACTTCATCTTAGGTGCAAAAGTGTTTCGGCTTTCAGTGTTTTAGTGTTCAGTGTTTTAGTGTTCAGTGTTTTGGAGTTCAGTGTTTTGGAGTTCAGTGTTTCGGCGTTCAGTGTTTTAGTGTTCAGTGTTTTGGTGTTCAGTGTTTTGGTGTTCAGTGTTTTAGTGTTCAGTGTTTTGGAGTTCAGTGTTTTGGAGTTCAGTGTTTTGGTGTTCAGTGTTTTGGTGTTCAGTGTTTTAGTGTTCAGTGTTTTGGTGTTCAGTGTTTTGGCGTTCAGTGTTTTGGCGTTCAGTGTTTTGGCGTTCAGTGTTTTGGTGTTCAGTGTTCTAGTGTTCAGTGTTTTGGAGTTCAGTGTTTCGGCGTTCAGTGTTTTGGTGTTCAGTGTTTTGGTGTTCAGTGTTTTAGTGTTCAGTGTTTCGGCGTTCAGTGTTTTGGCATTCAGTGTTTTGGCGTTCAGTGTTTCGGCGTTCAGTGTTTTGGCGTTCAGTGTTTTAGTGTTCAGTGTTTTGGCGTTCAGTGTTTTGGCGTTCAGTGTTTTGGTGTTCAGTGTTTCGGCGTTCAGTGTTTTGGCGTTCAGTGTTTTGGCGTTCAGTGTTTTGGAGTTCAGTGTTTCGGCGTTCAGTGTTTTGGCATTCAGTGTTTTGGCGTTCAGTGTTTCGGCGTTCAGTGTTTTGGCGTTCAGTGTTTTAGTGTTCAGTGTTTTAGTGTTCAGTGTTTCGGCGTTCAGTGTTTTGGCGTTCAGTGTTTTGGTGTTCAGTGTTTTAGTGTTCAGTGTTTTGGTGTTCAGTGCAGCTCTTTGAGGCTGCAGTCTGTGAGACCGGACAAACTGAGATCTGAGTCTTTGTGTTTTTCTTTCCATCGCCTTCCTGTCACATGGGAAACTCTCATATCGGCACAAAGTTTTGTTTGTATTCTTTTTGTTAAAGTCTGAGGCAGAGTATAGTAGTATTAGTAGTATTGCAGTACAGTCAGGATGAGAGAGTATAGTAGTATTAGTAGTATTGCAGTACAGTCAGGATGAGAGAGTATAGTAGTATTAGTAGTATTGCAGTACAGTCAGGATGAGAGAGTATAGTAGTATTAGTAGTATTGCAGTACAGTCAGGATGAGAGAGTATAGTAGTATTAGTAGTATTGCAGTACAGTCAGGATGAGAGAGTATAGTAGTATTAGTAGTATTGCAGTACAGACAGGATGAGAGAGTATAGCAGTAGTAGCAGTATTGCAGTACAGTCAGGATGAGAGAGTATAGCAGTAGTAGCAGTATTGCAGTACAGTCAGGATGAGAGAGTATAGCAGTATTAGCAGTATTGCAGTACAGTCAGGATGAGAGAGTATAGCAGTAGTAGCAGTATTGCAGTACAGTCAGGATGAGAGAGTATAGCAGTAGTAGCAGTATTGCAGTACAGTCAGGATGAGAGAGTATAGCAGTAGTAGCAGTATTGCAGTACAGTCAGGATGAGAGAGTATAGCAGTATTAGCAGTATTGCAGTACAGTCAGGATGAGAGAGTATAGTAGTATAGTAGTATTGCAGTACAGTCAGGATGAGAGAGTATAGTAGTATTAGTAGTATTGCAGTACAGTCAGGATGAGAGAGTATAGTAGTATAGTAGTATTGCAGTACAGTCAGGATGAGAGAGTATAGTAGTATAGTAGTATTGCAGTACAGTCAGGATGAGAGAGTATAGCAGTATTAGCAGTATTGCAGTACAGTCAGGATGAGAGAGTATAGCAGTATTAGCAGTATTGCAGTACAGTCAGGATGAGAGAGTATAGCAGTATTAGCAGTATTGCAGTACAGTCAGGATGAGAGAATATAGCAGTATTAGCAGTATTGCAGTACAGTCAGGATGAGAGAGTATAGCAGTATTAGCAGTATTGCAGTACAGACAGGATGAGAGAGTATAGCAGTAGTAGCAGTATTGCAGTACAGTCAGGATGAGAGAGTATAGCAGTATTAGCAGTATTGCAGTACAGTCAGGATGAGAGAGTATAGCAGTATTAGCAGTATTGCAGTACAGTCAGGATGAGAGAGTATAGCAGTATTAGCAGTATTGCAGTACAGTCAGGATGAGAGAGTATAGCAGTATTAGCAGTATTGCAGTACAGTCAGGATGAGAGAGTATAGCAGTATTAGCAGTATTGCAGTACAGTCAGGATGAGAGAGTATAGCAGTATTAGCAGTATTGCAGTACAGTCAGGATGAGAGAGTATAGCAGTAGTAGCAGTATTGCAGTACAGTCAGGATGAGAGAGTATAGCAGTATTAGCAGTATTGCAGTACAGTCAGGATGAGAGAGTATAGCAGTATTAGCAGTATTGCAGTACAGTCAGGATGAGAGAGTATAGTAGTATTAGTAGTATTGCAGTACAGTCAGGATGAGAGAGTATAGTAGTATTAGTAGTATTGCAGTACAGTCAGGATGAGAGAGTATAGTAGTATAGTAGTATTGCAGTACAGTCAGGATGAGAGAGTATAGTAGTATTAGCAGTATTGCAGTACAGACAGGATGAGAGAGTATAGCAGTAGTAGCAGTATTGCAGTACAGTCAGGATGAGAGAGTATAGCAGTATTAGCAGTATTGCAGTACAGTCAGGATGAGAGAGTATAGCAGTATTAGCAGTATTGCAGTACAGACAGTATGAGTCAGCCTCAGCCTGCAGGTTTACCCGTCCGGTGACATTCCTCTCCGCTCAGCGCTGAACGAGTCGACGGGCTGTGGATCGATCCCGTCCTTCCCCTCCATCCACTCTCATCAGCTTTAATTAAATGATGGAAGGAGGGTGACAAAACCTTTCAAATAGTGAGATGTTAACTAGATTACAAACACAACCTGACTGTTTTCACCACAGACCTCAGTAACACTCTGTCGCCTCATTACACCTGGGAAACATATTTGAACTGCTTGAACCACGTCTAGGTGTTGCTTTGTTTTAAGGGGTCACGAGCCAAAAAGGTTGAAACCACGGGCCTGGAGCACTAATGAACCGCTGTACGGAGCAGATTAGGTTTCTGTGAAAGCTGTTTAGATGCCAGACAGCGTCCTTTGAGACTGAGACGAGTCTGTTTTCTGTTGAGCGGAAAGTCGACAAGGAAGACGAGTCGATTTGAATGTTATTCAAAGCTCGTCCCTGTCCCGTCTCTTCCCTGCCGCTCGGGGTTCGAGTCTTTCTGCCTCACAGCGGTTTGTTCCAACGTGGAAACACGTCAGAAATGCTGGTCTGGAATGTGGCCTGGCAGTGTGGCGGGACTGCACTGCTAAAGCCATACAAGGCAAAATGAACAACCTAAACACAGCAGGGGGACCTGGGAACACTGGAAGTTAATAATAATAATAATAATAACTTTAATTATAATAACCTTATTTATATAGCACCTTTAAAAACAAAACAAGAGTTTACAAAGTGCCTTTGACAGTCAAAATAAAAGCAGAATTTTAAAAAGGGCAGTGGAACAGTGTGAAACAGGAATTAAATTAAGAGAAGCCCAAAATAATTGATAATCGATCCCTGGAAATTATCTCTTTTCTTGCCCCTCCTCCGCATTTGATGTAATATCTAATGGGCCAAAGTATGATTCCAAAACAAAGAACGTGAGGATGGGGGGCAGATAAAGATCCAGGAGAGTTTACTTGTGAACTGAGGAAGCATCGGACGGTGATAAATAAGAGAAATAATGAGAAGAACCAGGATTTATTTAGGATTTGTTCTCTGTTCTTCTCAAACAGTAAAGATGTTCTCTGTTCTTCAGTCCATCTCAAACTGTAAAGATGTTCTCTGTTCTTCTCAAACAGTAAAGATGTTCTCTGTTCTTCTCAAACTGTAAAGATGTTCTCTGTTCTTCTCAAACTGTAAAGATGTTCTTCAGTCCATCTCATACAGTAAAGATGTTCTCTGTATGCATTCCAGCCCGAGCCCGACGGGGCCCGAAGGCTATTGAAAGATTCACCCCCCCATCCCATGTTGGTCATGGTCACTAATCGAAAGAAAAGAAAGGATAAAATAAAAAAAATAATAAAACTGGGGTCTATATTTGTGTTGAGGGCCTGTTCAAGAGTTTTAAATACATTGGACCAAAAACTCAGTCAGCCTCAGGCACGTCCAAAACATGTAAATGGTCAGCTGAAGATTGCTTACATCTATAACAGGCATCGCTTCTATCAGGAAATATTTTTGCCAATTTAGCGTTGGTGTATGTATATATGTATATATGTATGTATGTATTGTATAATTGGTAAGTTCCTGCACTTATAATGTAATATTGTAATGTCCTATTCTCCTGCCTGTTCCCTTCCAGACCACATGCATAAAAAAAAACCTGTACACCCCGAACCTGAATAAACCCTTTAAAAGGAATTCCTGTCCCGTGTCCGGACAGACCCCCCGCAGTGATAGTCAAACTCCTGATTCCTGAACTAGCTTATCCACCTTATCCTACAGGTGTGCAGCTCGTAAACAGAAACGCTCCTGTCTCCCTCTCCAGCCACATGGAGCTCAGCGTCGCCCGGCCGGATGCGTCAGACCGTTCCCAAATCCTCCGGGCCAACAAGCCAGACCGTCTAGTCCAGATACACGTTCCACAACAGCAATAAACTTGTTAAAATCCTCCTCACTTAGAGCTCCATTTCGACTTTTTACTATTTAGTGGTTTCCTTGTCGGTGACTATTCGCTGCAGCAACAGCGGAAATATGGGGGCGTGTCTCCCTCAGACCTCCCCGCCGCCTCACTCTGTTTCCTGTACCGAATTTCTATCCGTTGCCGCAGACGCTCGTGCGACGCTCGTGCGACGCTCGTGCGACGCTCGCTGGCTTTGTGTTGCGCAAATTCTGTGTTTCTCAGATTAGGGCTCAGCAGGATGAGGCCTGTACAGTGCCATGTGTTCTCAACCTGTGTCACGTCTTCAAACTCTCTACCAACTAAAATATCTGGCAGCTCTTTCAGATATCATGAAGATGTGGATGTTACTGTACCTCTCTGTATCTGACTCTTTCCAATACATTTCAGGCAGTATGTTACGGTGTGAGGTAGAGCTGCAACGATTAATCGATTAATCGATTAGTTGTCAACTATTAAATTAATCGCCAACTATTTTGATAATCGATTAATCGGTTCAGAAAAATAAGTCAAAATTCTCTGATTCCAGCTTCTTAAATGTGAATATTTTCTGGTTTCTTTACTTCTCTCTGACAGTAAACTGAATATCTTTGGGTTGTGGACAAAACAAGACGTTTGAGGACGTCATCTTGGGCTTTGGGAAACACTGATCGACATTTTTCACCATTTTCTGACATTTTATAGACCAAACAACTAATCGATTAATCGAGAAAATAATCGACAGATTAATCGACAATGAAAATAATCGTTAGTTGCAGCCCTAGTGTGAGGTTGAAACCTAACAAAGCAAAGAGGTTGCAGCAGATGCAAATCGAGGGGTTTGGCCTTTCAAACTGCAGGCCATGTTGCTGCCTCTAGGTTAAATAGTATTTGCAAATATAGCATTTGTTTTAATGTAATCGGAGTACCAGATGGGCGGGGTTTACTGCATCAGGTAATTGGTCCATCTGGGAAAATGACTACATTGACTTTCAAACACTTTCCTGTGATTGTCTAAACTTCTGCTACTCAATTTCAATGAGTAGGTCGAAGCAAATATTGTTTTTATTTGGAAACACTGTTAGCCGAGGCCTGTAGCTCACAGTGTGTACTTGATGCTGTGCTAACCTCTGACCTTTGACCTGGTTGTTCTGCAGCTGACTTCGCCAAGGACAAGGTGAAGGAAGCCCTGGGAGGAGGAGGAGACGACAAGAAAGAGGAGGAGAAGGAGGAGAAGGGAGGAATCGGAGGATTCTTTTCATCATTTGGAGACGACAAGAAAAAAGAGGAGGAGGAGGAGGAGAAGGGAGGAATCGGAGGATTCTTGTCATCATTTGGAGACGACAAGAAGAAAGAGGACGAGGAGAAGAAAGGAGGATTTGCAGGTCTCTTCACTGAAAATCCGGAGTCAAGCAGCGGAGGAGGAGGTGGAGAAAGCGAAGGGGGAAGTGGAGGAAGTGGAGGGGGAAGTGGAGGAAGTGGAGGAGGAGATGGAGGAGATGGAGGAGGTACGTATGGAGGGCGCTCAGGTACAACTCAGAGGGCTTTGGAGCACAGACTGGGGATGAAGAGGTTAGGATACCAGGGTTCAAGGAGCGAGGGGTAAAGGGGCTAATGAGGCTAGAGATAAAGAGGATTGGGCTAAAAGGACTTGGAAAGAGGCTAGGGTTAGGACAAGACTAGGTTTCGCAGTAAATGCCACAGTAACCTAAATTCGGAAACAAATCCAGATTATTATTACTCACTTAATTATATTACTGAATGAATCAACATGTTTTCACACCGACAGTCCTCCTGGTCCAGCTGTGATATTTACATTAAAGCCTTTTCCACCAACATGGCTGACGTACTGCCGCTGGTCACAGATCGGTTAAGAAACTTTCTGTCTCCTCTGACAATACAGTTTATAACACAATACAGGTGTTGTCACTGACATATTGTTTCTCTTCTTTCTTTATGGTATCTTCAGTCTACAAATAATAATGTGATTACCTTATAATACATATTTGCACATCCAAACACATTCTTATAATTTTTTTCCCCCCATCTGGATAGCTGATAATGTGACTAACTAGCGATGTGAATAACTGCTTCCACTTGTAAATCTATCAGTGCAGATGCGGCATCTTTATCCCCATTTATTATTTGCTTATTGTTGTTTCCAATCTACATTGAGTTGTTTTAATTATTTGCTGTATTATCGCTCAGTACTCTCCATTCGTCTTACTCTTTATCTGTATCTTCTCTCCCCGTCTTTTAAGTTTCGTCCTTCTCAGATCTCAGTTTGACGGACACTCTGGGCGATATCGCCGGAGAATTGTCCGGAGGGAAATAAGACGACAGAAACCTGCAGACCAGGACCTGATGAAACAAAACCCGATTCTCCTGACTGGACCTTCACCTTCAGTCCATCTGCACCGTCCTGACCTCCAACAGGCTGGAGGACAAGAAGTTCCCAGAGGATCAAGAGCAGTTTCACCCAAACTGACACCTTTAGTTATGAAAATGTTTTGTTTTCCTAATATTAATATGATAATTTCATTTCTGTTGTTCTGATTCTGATTTTTAACGCTGCAGGAAAATGCATTCCTATGAAATCCTCAAATCTTGATGTCTGAGATGAGTCAAGAAAAATGCATCTATATTTTTACACAGATAATAATGTAATTGTTTAATACAAGCACAAGATCATGACTAAATGTTTAATGGAGCCTATCCATTTAATAAAACATTACTCAAACAACAACACCTCTCAGTACCGTACCTGTTTGTGGTGTCCATATACATTATAAATCAACAAAATGTATCGAAAAGCTTTAAAAACGATGGATTCTTACAATGAAAAGTGAAATGTATAGTTAGGAAAATACAGGAAATCTGTTGTGTGGTTGGGAATATTACTAAACTGGGTTAAATGTTAAATTGTATGAATTTATCGGTTCTTAAGCCCTATTCACACACAACTAATATCACCAGGGAACGTCTAGCGATTTGTAAGAATTGTGGAGATCACTGGTGATTTTAATGCAGTGTGAATCTGCCATGTCTGTAATTTGTAACGTTTTAAATTTTGGCACAAATTTCCTCCCGTACTTCGGTGAAAACAGTTTCCTCTGATAACGCCAATCGTACGAATCGATCTCCTGGTAAAGAGAGACGTAATTTGTTTCTCTCTCTCACTCCCATCCTGGAAAACAGGCAGCAGAGGAAACTACAGAGGAAAGTTTCGGATGCATTTTCAGTGCAAACTTCAGGTTTAGCTAAATCAGGAAGCAACAAATTGTAAAATGTTGCTCAGTGACACCGCCGGTGTTTCAGCGCGTCATCCTGTACGCATGCAGCAGTCCTGTGTGAATACGGCTTAAGAGTGGATTCAGTTTGTGATGATTATAATGAAATTTAATGAAGATCTTAGAGCCAAGATGCATTTAGTAGACCGGGACTTTCTAACATGAATACCTCTCAGTGTTTGGGTCCACTCTGTCAGTGCCTTGTGTGTGTTTCTGTTGTTACCATATGTTTGAAAGACATATATAAAGATATATATACATTTAAAGTTGTGTGTGTGTGTGTGTGTTCTCTTTTGCTGCATTAAAAAGAAAGTGAAATCGGGTCAAGCAGATGTTTCAGTCTTCATAAAGATAAAAAGAAATGGGGGGAAAATCTTCTTCTAATACGTTCCTCCTTCATTCTTTTTTAAATTTCCTTCCCCATCTCTTCTGATCCTTCCAGGCTCACAGGAGTATTTGTACCATCTACTGCCGGAGTGCGGTGACCTCTGACCTTTGACTGCCTAACTGTTGGTTGCTTGTAATGTTGGTGGAGGAAGGTCCAGGAACTGAAGCTCATTTTACTGTTGGATAAGACGTGTAGCGTTATAAGATGTTATAAGACCATGAAGACTACAGTAGATTAGAGTAGACTACAATAGACACAGTAATAGTAGGAAATAACATTCCCAGCTGATGAGAAACTTTCGGAAGCTGAATTGTTTTACTGGTTTGTCTCAACATTAAAGCGGCTCTGTTACAGGAATTCAACTTTCCCTGTTTATATACAGATATGATCAAAGGTGTTTAATGAAGACATTGTTAAAATTAGATTTTTGTTTTAATGATTAAATTTAAAGTTATTACATTTTCAAACCTGCATCCTTTTTCCCCAGTCAGTTTCAGTCTAACTTCAGGAAACGCATCACAGCTGGACTCGCTCCTGATTGGCTCCCTCACTAAAGAATGACTGAAATCCGTCCAATCAGGCCAGTTTGCATCATTTGAACTGGAAAGCCTCCACTCCTTCAATACGGGAACTTTAACCAACAAATACACACTTCTGGTTTGGATCAAATAAAAAACACTCACACACGGCTCTTATTTTGTTTGTAATTTAATTCGCTTTAACGTTTTGTTTTAACGAAAAGGCAATACAAACTCTGTTACACAGAATCCCAAAGCAGTTTAAATCAAAGCTGATATAAAGAAAATAAACATTTTACTCCTTTTGTTCCCACATACATACTTATCCCCCCCCCCCTCCCTCCGTCCTGAGAGATGAAACAAATCAACCAATCCAAACGAGCCGCGGGTCGACACCCAGCGGTCAGGATACGCAGCAACCATGAAGACAGGCAATATGGCCGACAGTAACCGTGCGTTCACAGCGCATCGCCGCCACTTCACCATGTAGCCGATTAGTGCGAGACGATTAGTGTTGCAGCAACAGGCGGGACAGACGGTAACGCTAGCGCCTGATTGGCCGCCGAACAGTTCGCCTGCGGCCGAGCGTTCCGTGGCGACGAAAGAGGAGACGGCGGTCGTTTCTCCGGTCGCACGGCCTTACGAAGCCGGCTCGGCGATCCGCCCGCAGTCTGAACGCGCGGTTAGTTTTCATGACGCTTTTGTTCCTTTTAGAATATTTTAGCTACACAGAATTCGTCCCTTTTCCAAAGCCGTCTGAAGGTCATGTCGCCTGTCTTCATCGCGTTTGCACGGGTCACGCCTCTGTCAGAGACCAGGGAACTGTCAGGGGAGACTTTGGTTCCAAGTTAACTTCCGGTTTCCTTGTTTGGGGGAGGGGGGGGGGGGGGGTTACAGAAGAGAGTTCAGCATCAAGAGGTTGCCAGTTTGAATCCCTGGACTGGCCGGGCAGGGGAAGATAACGCTAAGTGTTCTGCTGCAGCGGTTCACTGGGGAACTCCTGTCGCAGTTTGACAGGAAACACATCGGGACAAAAAAAACCAACAAGAACTGGAGGTGCAGGAGCTGCAGAGGTGAGCGGTTAACTTGGAACCAAATTTAGAGCCAAAGCAAAATTTACCCAAAGAAACCCAAGGCTAGAACCATGGAACCCGACTAGAACAGAAGCTGGGAACTCAGCATTTATAACATCAGAACAAAGTAACAGTTAAAGTAACTCGGCTTTGTGTGCGCCCCAGAATGGCGGCTATATAGAGACTGCTGTCAATATTAAAGATAGAGTCCTGAATTATACCGAGGCACATGTGCACTCCTTTATATAAAAAGAAAAAAATCTATACAAGCTCTTTTCTTGACCTAAAGAATAAAGAATATATATATGATCTGTACAGATCTTGATGCGTCGCAGGCAAATGGTGGCAAGTTGCTCCATTGAATCATGGGAGAATTCCCCCTGGTATTAAGGCTTTGAGTCTATCTATTTATATATATATATATACATATAACCGATATACTCTACTATTCTATGTCTGGATAGATATGTATATTCAAGCAATCTGTGAAATATGGCTGACCTATCGTCAAAAAGCGGCGCAGCACTAATTCAGAAGAGCGTTCGCCCGCACAAAGCTGTCAACCGGAACATTTTTGGTGTATTTTAATTTCCTGTGAGAAGAAGAAGAAAACAGGAACAGCCGTACGAGAGGAGAGGGATGGCGACAACAAAAACAAAACCGGTAACCTGTCGACTGAAGTGAACACAGAACCGTCGAGGGTTTGGATGAACAGTCTTACCGGGCGAGGCGAAGCAGGAAAACGGTCAAGCGGGTGTGTGCTCGTGTTTCTATTTCTTATTCTACTCGTTTCTGCTGGTTACGCAAAAAAGGGATTTTTTTCATACGTGTTGTTTTTGTGTGAAACTGTAAACGTCGGATCTGTTGCACGAAAGTTGTAAAAAGTTACGAGAACGGTGTCGAAGTCGGTGGAGAAATCCTACAGAGGGGGAGGGGGGGTGGGGGGGTGGGGGGGTCTGTTCGGCCGGACGGACAGACAGGTGGGCAGACAGACAGGTGGGCAGAGAGGAAGGTGGGCAGAGAGGAAGGTGGGCAGAGAGACAGGTGGGCAGAGAGACAGGTGGGCAGAGAGACAGGTGGGCAGAGAGACAGACAGGTGGGCAGAGAGACAGGTGGGCAGAGAGACAGACAGGTGGGCAGAGAGACAGGTGGGCAGAGAGACAGGCTGCCTGGCTGTCTATGTGAAGGTGAGACCGGCCTCGTTGTAGACCTTGAAGACTTTCTCGATGGCGTTGACGTACGCCGCCGTCCGCAGGTCCAGACCCAGGTTGTACTTGTTGGCTGTTCGCATGATTTGCTGCAAAGGAGAGAGGGATGAGGAAGGAGGGAGAGAAGGAAGAAGGAGGGATGGATGGATAGAGGAGGGAGTGGGGGCGAAGGAAGGAGAAAGGAAAGGAGTAGTGACGACGGAGGGATGGAGGAAAGATGAGGGGGCAGGAAAGAGGGAACAAGGGATGTTGAAGGAAGGAGAGAAGGGAGGGAGGAAGAGACAAAGGATGGAGGGAAGGAAAGAAGGGAGGGAGGAAGGGATGAAGGAAGGAGAGAAGGGAGGGAGGAAGGGACAAAGCAAGGAAGGAAGGAGAGAAGGGAGGGAGGAAGGAGGGAGGGATGGAGGGATGGATGAGGAGAGATTAAGGAGAGAGAGAGAGAGAGAGAGAGAGAAGGAAAGACGACTCAGTTCCATTTCTCATCATCATTTACAGCGGTGTGTGTGTGTGTGTGTGTGTGAGAGTGTGTGTGTGTGTGTGTGAGTGTGTGAGTGTGTGTGTGTGTATGTGATAGTGTGTGTGTATGTGTGTGTGTGTGTGTGTGTGTGTGTTACCCTGGCAGAGCGCTCCATGGTGTAGGCGAGTCCTGAGTGAACGATGTCTTTCTCAGACGCTCCCTGAAACCAAACCAGACCGTTACAATACCATAGAAGAAGAAGTAGCAGCAGAGGTGTGTGTGTGTGTGTGTGTGTGTGTGTGTGTGTGTGTGGGAGTGTGTGTGGGTGTGTGTGTGTGTGTACTCACAGAGATCCTAGCCTGGAACTCAGAGGTCGGGACGACGGGAATCGCACCGCCGTGTTTCCCAAATTTCCTCTCTAAGCTCTCCTGGACCGACACTGGAGAGAGAGAGAGAGAGAGAGAGAGAGAGAGAGAGAGAGAGAGAGAGAGAGAGAGAGAGAGAGAGAGAGAGAGAGAGAGAGAGAGTGGGGGGGAGAGAAAGAGAGAGAGAGGAACAAATGAATCAATGAATGGAGGTGGGAGTTACAAAGGAAGGAAGGAAGGAGAGAAGGGAGGGAGCAAGAGACAAAGGATGGAAGGAAGGAAAGAAGGGAGGGAGGAAGGGATGAAGGAAGGAGAGAAGGGAGGGAGGAAGGGACAAAGGAAGGAAGGAAGGAGATAAGGGAGGGAGGAAGGGACAAAGCAAGGAAGGAAGGAGAGAAGGGAGGGAGGAAGGGACAAAGCAAGGAAGGAAGGAGAGAAGGGAGGGAGGAAGGGACGAAGGAAGGAAGGAAGGAGAGAAGGGAGGGATGAAGGAAGGAACCAGGAAGGAATACATGAAGAAAGGGCGAGAGGAAGGAGTCATGAGGCAGAGAGATGGACTGTCTCAACACCTCTATATACACACACACACACACACACACCCACGCACACACACACACACACACTCTGGTCTTACTGAGCAGGTGGTAGTTTGAATCCCTCTCGTATTTGAAGGTGAGTCGGCCGTAGCTCACATGGTTCAGATTCTTGAGCCACTCGAAGTAGGAAACCGTCACACCGCCTGCGTTCAGATACATGTCCTGCAAGAATAGAATATGACAGAATCCAATAGAATAGAAAAGACCTAATTCACACGGCGGCCATTTTGAACGCTCAGGTTGTGAAACTCTACCTGGAAGAACACGTCCAACGCTGTGCTGCTGTTATACAAAAGTTTTACAAAAATTACACAAAAGCCATTTCACAGATTCCCCACTAAAAAATATATTAGAAAAAAATAGATCTCAAGAATCCAGAGGGATATAGATTCACATTTTAATATATTTGGTAGCTACCAGAGTCTAGCCTAGGCAGCTAGCTAGTAGCCTAGCTTACTAACTAGCACGCTAACTAACTTTCCTGCTAAATTCAAGCAGTTGTTGTGATTGTTGTTCCCAAGATTTCTGCTAATTATGTCTATCTGAAGCCCTCACTTATGTGTTGAAGTAAAGCTACTTTATTTATACTTTATTTATGCCAATCTTCCAGATAGTTTCCCACCCAGAGTGTTCAAAATGGCCTTATTCAGGTGCATCTGTTCCCATGAATAAACCAGTTAACAGAATATTCCCCCTCCCTCTTCGACTGAGCAATAGCAGCTTATTGCTAATACAGGGGAAACAAAAGATGATCCAGTAGTACCAGTAATGACCGTTATGTTTTTACTGACAAAAATTTACCACAAAAAAACGTGATTTTGGGGTTTACTGACCGGGATCACCATGATGTTTCTCTCCAGGAAGATGCGGTCGGCCTCGGGCGTGGTCGGACCGTTCGCCCCCTCCGCTATGATCTGAGTTACAGAGAAGATCAGATCAGGTTTATTGATCACTGAAGGGAGACTGGGTCAATACAGCAGCAGAGAGCAGAGGTGCAGACTGCAGAACAACAAGAACAGTAGTAAAGTGTACGAATAACAAGACAGCAAGACAGTGAACCCCAAACTGCTGCAGGGTGCAGGTCAGGGATGCCCGCTGACCCCCAACTAACTCCTATTAGACTTAGTCTAGTCTAGTCTAGTCTAGTCTAGTGTGTGTGTGTGTGTGTGTGTGTGACCTTGGCTTTGATGTTATGGGCGTTCTTCTTGGTCAGCTGTTTCTCGCTGGCGGCAGGAATCAGGATGTCGCAGTCGGCCTCCAGGATGTTTCCTTCGTACGGAGTCGAGTTCGGGAAACCAACGATGGTGCCGTTGGCCTGGGGGAAGAAAACAGTTCTCCAATTCATTAGGTTCATTTAATTACGTTTAATTAGGTTCATTTAATTAGGTTTCATCCTGGTATTTATGGTGTAGAGGTAGGAGGTAGGAGGATGCAAAATAACTTTTACACTCTCTCCTCTGGGTCGACTTTGTCGATTTTAATAGAAGCAAGAGCATTCAACCAACCAGTTATTGAATTTAATTTAGATGTTTTCAGCGTGATATTTTATCATAATACCTTTGGTACCATAATTACGTGCCTAATGAGACTGAAAATCCATCCAGAATCATTACCATACAGGCTGTTTTTCTGTTTGGATTCTAAATTTGTTTATTGATTGTTTCGCAATGTGCTGGTTTTTAGGCGACCAACTATCAGGCTCATTTAACTTTATAGAAAACACATTTTATATCAAAACTTGTAATAAAAAAGCATCTTTTAGAGCCAATAATTACTAATTCAAACAAAATAGTTCATAGATCCCTATCCCTAAAACTCTATTTTAAATATCTGAATGCAAAGATCCGTAATCTATGGAAACGATGTACCTCTTTTTCCATGTTGGGTCACATAAATGTAATCAATAAATTAAATTCTGATCTAGTAACGGGGGAACAGGGGGAACAGGAGGTTGAGGTCTTACCAGGCTGAACTATTACTGACTGTAATGTAGTTGTGACGTTGTCTGTCCACTAGGTGGCGCCCTTGCCCTTCCTAAACACTGCTGTGTGCTGCAGCTATACTGCATAACAATTCACTCACAGCTGAATTAAAGCTGCAATATGCTACTTTTTCCACATTAAAGGGCCAATAATTCAGGTTTTTCCTGCCTCATGGCCCAAACAGACCATAATATATCTGTGGTTGATCAATACCAATGACTCATTGATTACTAAATCCCTGTTTGGCTGAGTCTTTTCAAGATTCTGTGCATTTTGGGGCGTTTACCATTCCTACTGTGGGTGTGTCGCAACTCTGTTCTTTTCCATTCTATTCTATAGTTTACTTAATTATCTGAAGTATTACCAGGTGGTAGTGCAGTTCTATTTCATTCTATTCCATGCTTCTTACTAATAAAGTGTCTATTGTACAAACCAGCTCCTAGTCTTTTTTGATATATACTAATTTGTATTTTTGTTTTTTTAGAGTTTTTAAGAGTCTGTGGTACCAGTTTGTAGCTCTATTCAGTAAACTGCAGTACCAACCAGTTTGAGGTAATATTCAGTAATCTATCTCCAGTACTGACCAGATACTCAATAAACTATCTCCAGTATTTTACAGATACTCAGTAAACTGCAGTACTGACCAATTTGAGGTAATATCCAGTAATCTATCTCCAGTACTGACCAGATACTCAAACTGCAGTACTGACCAGATACTCAAACTGCAGTACTGACCAGATACTCAAACTGCAGTACTGACCAGTTTGAGGTAATATCCAGTAATCTATGTCCAGTACTGACCAGATACTCAGTAAACTGCAGTACTGACCAGTTTGAGGTAATATCCAGTAATCTATCTCCAGTACTGACCAGATACTCAAACTGCAGTACTGACCAGTTTGAGGTAATATCCAGTAATCTATCTCCAGTACTGACCAGATACTCAAACTGCAGTACTGACCAGTTTGAGGTAATATCCAGTAATCTATCTCCAGTACTGACCAGATACTCAGTAAACTGCAGTACTGACCAGTTTGTAGTCCTCCAGCTCTTTGGGATCGATGCCGTTGGGGTTCCAGATGTTTCCGTCCATTTCTCCGATTCCGACGCACTTTGCCCCGAAGCGATGAAGGTAACGCATGGAGTGAAGACCCACGTTACCGAAACCCTGATGACACAATGAAGGTAAACTGAATACCTGTGGAATCTGAATACACAAGTCTACGGTATGAAAGACACAGCACAGGTAAAAAAAACAGAAAACATTTAAAATCAATATATACACAGGTCAGGGAAATTAAAACAGGTAAAACTGCTACAAAAATAGTGCAGTGTCCAAAAAAAAAAAAAATTGTCCCTAGAAGTGCCTAGAAGAAAAGTGCCTTGGACTTTTGTTTCATTCAGGTAAGACTGACCATTTAAAATGAGTCAATAAATAAGGAAGGTTTTTACTGTCTTGTGGTACACAATGACCATAATATAGTGAGCGACCGCATTTCAGCTACGCAGGCGATAAAAGGCCTCATTCTAAAGCCAAAAAAGCAAATGAGAAAGCAGTTTTATTATTATTCCAGTATCCCATCAGTAGATTTCAATATACAGCTGAGAGCAACACTTGAATAACTTGAAAACACAGAGCCAAAAGATGATGTAAAGTTTAAAATCCGTGCCACTGCGAAAACCTCGTATCTCCAAAAAGTCGATGTTTAAGAAATGGAGAAAAACTCTTCAGATTTCCCCAGTGATACTCATGCATGTTGGAAGTTTATAATACAGTTTTAGCAGCGTTGACTTGGATCTCAGGCCATGATAACAATAATAATAATAATAATATATTTTGTTTGTGTAGCACTTTTCAAGACACTCAAAGACACTTTACATGAAACAGTATGAGCATAAATGAAATAGTGCATAAATACACAGCAAGTAAAAAAGTATAGTTAAAAACAACTGTGTAAAACGGTCAGTAAAGCGAGAGACAGAAGAGAGGAAGAGAGCCATGAAACGTTTTTGTTTTGCATGCTGTGGACGATGTCAGGCGATAAAACCCGGCCTGAACGCTCAAACATTTCCTCCAACACTACTTTACATTTGTGTTTTGGGCGTTTATCTGAGCGATTTAAATCGAGCAAGTAGGGAGGGATTCTTGCTCATTCTTTGCCGGGACTTGTTGATGCGTCCTGACTGTCAGACAGTCTCTCTTATTAAAGCTCCACCCTTCTTTACAGCAGCTATTACACATCATCTAGTCTTTCAAAGCCAGCTGCTCTTATCTTAATTTATTTTACCTTGTTACTCTAATTTTAGTCTGTCTGTGGATCAGTCCTTTGTCTAATTCTTGATACATTGTGCTTTTGTTGTGTTTTGTGCGTTGATTGTCCCTTGGTTATTTTTTTGTTAATACAGAACTTTTCCCATTGTCTGCATTTGTTCTTTTGTTCTCTTATATTTCACGTATGCCATTGTTTATCATTGTTAGAATTGCCTCTGCCCATTCTGTGTTGTCAGTGTGTGTTTGTGTTCATGGACTCAGGATCCAAATAATCGAAAAACAATAAACTGGGTACAGGGACAGAAAACTGGGATTTGGGATTGTTCATTGGAATGAGAAAGCTCCAAGAAAATCTCAAATACAGTTTCATTGAGTGAAATAAATAAATAAAACATCTGGTATAATTAAAGCCTTGTGTTCTCTGTGTTCTCGGTGATGTCGCCTGTAATTTAACGGCTAAAACTGGCGAGGAGAGACTGTGGTTCCAGATGAGTCACAGTCTTCAGCGGTGACTCACTGCTGAAGATCTTGTGGTCAAAGGCCTTCTTAGGACAGAGGATGAAGGGAAATACGAGGAGGGAGGGAGGGAGGGAGGAGAGAGGGAGTGGAGGGAAGAAAGAAGGATGGAGGGGAAGAAGGATATTTTTTTCTGAATGTTCTATCTTTTAACGACAATTCCAGCGTGAGTTTCATTCATTTTTTACGCTTCCTTTAAAGATTCCTTCCTCACAAAACTTGGATTATTTTTACGATTCTTATAAAGTTACTAATAGCACATTGAGGTGACACAGATCTCCCATATATATATATATATGTATATTTTGCAAAGTAGAGTGTATACTGTCCTTGTTTATTGACAGTGTCCTAATGGATGATTTGCTGAGTCACAACAGTCATGCTGCCTCCTGCCTGTGAAACACCGAGTGCCCTAATCTATCAATCTGATCAATACACAGTATACACCTAATCTCTGCTCCAGTTTCCTCTTAGCTGTGCATTTCTGCTCTCCCTGTATGTTGGATACTTTTATATTTTACAAAGTGGAGAAATGTGTGTAGTTTATATATCACAATTGATTCAAAAGCCACTAAGCAGAAATGGTCAGATGAAGAGTTTTGTTTCAAAATGTTATCAGGGTTCCTACACTATTCAAATGTCAATTTCAAAATTACATAATTTTTCCAGACCTTAATTTCTTTTTTTGAAGATTTTGATTGGTGTTTGGTATGACTTAATCTGATAGTCATCTTGCCTGACTAACTATGCCTAGTCACTCTATACAAGAAGATTATTCTTAATGGTAACAAATGATCAGAATATGTGACAGATATTGTATATTGGGATAGTACAACTATAAACAATATTTTTTCCATACTTTTCCAAAGTTTTGTGCAATGTCCAAACTTTCCAAAACCTGAAAATTGACACATTATATTTCCATACATTTCCAGACATGTGCAGGAACCCTGTGTTATACTCCATTTTGGAAAAAAATCATCATTCAATCTAAAATCTAGAGGGTCCGGTCTGTAAAACTGTCTAATTTTGTCAACCAAGGACTCAGGTTTGCTACAATCCTCTAAAAAATACTTTTAATTTTGTGGTACCCATCTGAATTAAGAGTAGGTGTCACTTTTTGAAATGGTGGAAATCTCATTACAGAACCAAAGTCTTCATATGAACTTTAACGCCTAAAGAGAATCAGACAGATAGAAACACAAAAATATAGAGGATCTGGTCCATTATTTTCTCAAACAGGGACTTAAGTTACCTCCTATTCTTTGAAAAGTACCCTCATGTGTTCTAATTTTGTACTACCAATGATTTTGTACGTCAATTTTTCCAATCGAAATCTCATCTTGGAAGTTAAGTCAAAGCTCAGAATCTCTAAAAGCTCAGCATTCTCAAATCGTCAACCAAGAACTTAAGTTACCTTCATTAAAAAGTCTGCGAACCTGTTTAAAGTTTACAATCATTTCACCACAGTTGGTTTCCCTTTGTTCAAATGTTGGATATCTCAACTTGGAAACCAATACTCTCCCTCTTCCGTCCTCTTCCAGGTGCTGAAGAGGACGGTGCGTACCTGGATGACGAAGGTCTTGTCCTGGAAGCCGGGACACATGCCCAGCTGGCTCATGTAGGCGGCTTCGTTGATGAAGTTCTCGATGCCGTGGAAAACTCCTCGACCGGTGGCCGAGATGCGACCGTGGATTCCCCCCTGGCTGATGGGCTTACCGGTGACACAGGCGTGGGCGTTGATGTCCTGCAGACAGAGGAGAGAGAGACGGTTGGATGAAGAGACCGAAAGAGGAGGGTGGAGGATTAACTCTTTAAATTTTACTTTGACTGTTTTAATTTGACTGTTTGGTCAAATTTCATTGCGTGGAGGCCTATGGATTGTGTCGTTTCGTCCGTTAAACGTGAATCTCAGGTGAAAGACATCACTGGTCTGATTTAGATGAAACTTAAGAGGGATGATGCATCTTCACAGTGTTCCAGTGAATAAAAACGACACTGATTGGCCTGATGGGGGCGCTGTGATTAAACTAAACCCCAAACCCAAATCTGTGTAAAGACTAACATCTAAAAGGTAAAAAAAAACATGCTACTGAAATTGCCATCTGCTATTGGCTGATCTTTGGTACCAAGTGATGTCACCACCTGTTGTACTCCTGAGAAGGTGACATCACCTGGCACCAAAGATCAGCCAATAGCAGATGGCAATTTCAGCAGCATACCTTTTACCATTAGATGTCAGGCTTTACACAGATTTGGGTTTGGGGTTTAGTTCCTCTTTAATGGGCAACATTTTTAACTCAAATATTCTTTCAGAAACCGCTGGTCCAAATTTGATGGTTTGATGGAACTTGGAGGGATGACGCATCTTGTTACTGATTACTCTGTTATTCTGCAGGTAACCAACCATCATTTGGAGTCCTATTATACTCTAACTGTATAACTACCTGTTATATTTTGGGATGTTCCAGCTACTGTGGCCTGCAAACAACACAGTTTTCCACCCTGAACTCAGAAGCTGCATTCATCTGCAGACTAGAGTAATGAGGTACGATGAACAGATACATCTGAAGTTTGGAAATCAATAGGAATATCTGCACCATTTCTAACTTCAAAACAAGCAGGACCCTAAGGATGTATTGGATCTGATGAGGTCAAAAACATTCAGTTTCCATGAAAAGGAGCAACTGATCTGCGGAAGATCTGATAATAATCTTCAGCAACCTTCAATGGAGGCAGTTTTTACTCTTAATCTGTCTGAAACTCAATGTGCTGCTGTTTTGGTCGGGTCTGCCTTGGGCTAACATGGCTAAATAAAGATCAAAAAGAAACTAAAAAATACATTTAGAGGGATATCAAACACTAATAAGCAAAAATCATTCCATACTTCACCTTCCAGCAAAATACATTTAATTATCAGTCTAAATAATGTATCATACATAACTTCATATTGGTAGACAATACAATTTCCCATTGAAACCAGCAGCCAGGAGAGAGGAGGGTTAAAGAAAAGCAATGTACAGGTATATGTTAGATTTACTTTCTAACATAAAGGCTATTAAGCATGTTAGAAACGTTGCAACCAGCCTGCATCTCCGCACACACACACACACAAAGACAGAGAGCACCCTCCTTCTTTAAGTCCCAGTTACCAGCAGAGACCAAGGCGAGCCCAACTAACAGGGTTTCCCATAGACAAACACAGGGTTTACCACAGAGGAACCCATCCAGTTTAGACCAGTGTTTCTCAACCAGTGGGTTGCAGCACAAAAGTGGCTCATTGGACTCTTCAGATTGGATCGTGAACATGTGCAAATCCAAAGAATTATTTGAAAAAAATCCCATCTGGCTTGTAGTAAAGTTCTGGCAATCGGTGCAAACATCTAATCCAAATTCTTCTGTGAATTCAGAGCATCTGCTGACGGTTAATATGTATGTTTTTGGCATCATTGGAACGAATATCTTCGTTTTTTGTTTGAGCTATGAATCCAGTGTAAACCATTGTTTCTCAACCAATGGGTGGCAAGCCAAAAGTGACTCCTGGGACTGTTCAGATGGCGAACGCGCCAATCAATAAAATCCCACTTGACTTGTTGTAAGCCTCTGGTAACAGGTGCCAATATCTAATTTCGGTAAGATGAATCCAATCTACAGCAATCTTTCTCAAGAATTTGGTCTAAAAGTAGATCATGGGACCATGTTGAATGCACAGGTCTTCCTGGATGTCACTATATCTTCATTCCATCATCTGTTCAACGCCTCCTAAACCTAGAGTACATTCTTTCTGAATTTACTGACCTCTAGGAATGTGACAGACCAAAAACTGACAATGAGATAGTTCCAGGCCCTTCAGGACCATCAGATACAGAAGGAACACGTAGTCTCATGTAAAGGAGGCGTCTCGGGGCCTTTGGGTCTTTAAATTTCAACGATTTTCACTCTAATAGTAGTAATAGTGGGTGGTCTAGTGGCTTAGTGACCGTCCCGTTATCGAAAAGTTGAAGGTTCAACCCAGCAACAGCAAACGTGTCCATCATCAGCCATCATCAAGCCCTATCTGCTCACTGACTGTGAGGCGTTCTTGATACAAGCATCAGCTAAGTTTCGTGAATCGAACGTAAATGTAAAAGCCAGAAATCCTATCAACAGCTTTAGAATGAGTTCGTGAAAGCCTACATGTTCACTGAATTTCTTCTTAGTTGACTTTTCTCTTTTTTACGAACAACATGACTGGTTTTATTTGCCATGAGTTCACAGGCAAAGTCAGATTTGGATCTTGATGGGAAACGAGTTGAGAACCACTGGGCATCGGAGTCGGACAATTCAGACTTTCCCCTCCCTGTAACTTTTTTCTCGGCCTCGCTCGTCCGTCAATCAGCTGAATGCAACTCATTGTAAGTCGCTCCGGACTGAAAATGTAAATGTCGTGTGAGCGAGGTGAAGGAAGAAGTCCGAACCTGAGACCAGAGCGAGCTTTAAGCCAACCGCCAACTGGACCGACCGGACCAGCCTCGGTGAACAGCAGTTCCCAGGAGACTTGGAGAAAAGGTGCTTTACCTTGGACACTGGTCCCTGACTTAAGAGCATGGAGGGGTCTCTCTGCCGACAATGAACAACAACAGCCATCATATCGCGTGTGAGGCAAGAAGTGGTTCATTAGTGTGGAATAACACAGCAACAGCACCCAAGAGAACGTTCTTTGCTGTGATTATGAGTGCAGCGTTGATGCTACTCGGTACGAGGTTCAGCTGAACACCGTCAACATCACCACAGTCCCCAGAATCATAGTAACGAACGTCCTCGAGGGTATTATGGCTTTCAGCAGTTACTAATGTACAGTACACGCAAAACGTTTTCGACCAGGTAGAGAACATAGTGACAAAGTGACAAAACTCGCTCACTAGCCTCCAGGTTTCCATGGGAGTTAGTAGAGCAACCAGTTCAATCTGTCATAAAACCTGACTTTAAACCAGACTCTCTCAAGAAGTTGGTCATGGCCCAAAAGTAGATCGTGGGACCGTTCAGATCGGGTTACAGACGTGTTCAGTTCAAACAAATCCCACTAAGGTAATCCCAGTGAGGTTCTGGTAATTGGTGCGATCATCTAAACCAAATTTTTCTGCAATTTCAGGACTACTACGAGCATTTAATACGCATGTTTTTGATATCATTGGAAAGAAAAAATTTGCATCTTTCGTTTGGGCTGATTTTGATGAACCCACTTTCCCTCAACCTGCCTCATCTACTTCTACTGCAGTTAGTGTTTCCCACGTTTCCCAGAATGCCTTTCAGCAACCACCCACCAGAGAAGGGGCATGAACTTGTTCTCAATCAAAGGTGGAGGCAAGGGCGTAGAAATAGCTTGAGAGCGCGATGATTCAGAGATCATTCAGCAAACTGTTGGCTCTCAAGTTAATGTAAAATACTTCAAGTTTATTTGTGTAGCCCTGAATCACTGTTACAGTCTCAAAGGGCTTCACTACGCCCACAGAGCTTCTCAGTGCTCACACACAATGCGTATACAAGCATTTATTAACCCGGTGTTTCCCAGCACTGGCACTGCAGACGGGAAGTGGAGGGCAGGGGGAAAAACAGCAACATGAACGCACTTCCTCTATTACCATGGCAATGAATCTCAACACAGTGTAAAGCCTGGAGGGGGAGACAACTTCTCACCAACAAAATCAGATGGGAAACTAACAGTGTAGGTAGAAATGTATTGCTCACTACACATTCCTACACACTCTCCATTTTGAAGTTTCCCAAATCTTGTAGCATTGTTTCTGTCTATTTTCTGTCATGAAATTTTGTTATATATCTTACTACTGTACAGTGCTATTGCATTTTATCAGTGTACAGCGCCTTCTGTTTTGAAGGGTGCTTTATAAATAAAGGTATTATTACTTACTTTAATTTGTACACCAGATTTTAAGATTTTGTTTGGTGTTCATTTTGTGGTATGCTGATAGCGGCTGGACAATATAACTGTCAAATAGACTGTATCACTCAAAAGCTGAACATTATTCTACAATACAATATGTGAGTATGTGAAATGACAGTGGCTCTACAAACTGGCTCTAAAATGCTTAATTATGTGTATTGGGACTGGATTTTTTTTTCTTTTTCAAAACTTTTCCCAGATTTTGTGTTTAATTCTGTAACTTTGAATGATCAAATTTGTTTTTCATGCTTTTCCAGACCTGTGTATGCCTGCCTCCAGATATGAGCAATCAGACACAGAGTTCGCCTTGTAAATCCCTTCTATCAAAGCTACTGTACACAGATAAGAGGTGCTTTGCGGTTTGAGGTCTTGACACCTAAATTACTTTGTTATCAGCTAGATAAGAAGGCAAGGTTTACCCAAGAAACCAATGCACTGGTCGGCCTGTCACATCAGACAGCTGGATTAGGCAGTTTAAGGATTCATTTAAGGGTTTCATTCCAAAAAACAATATACCCAATTTCAGGCAAAAAAATGCTAAATTGTATCTGTCTCTAATTCCAAAATCTATATGAATCCATCATTAAAAACATCAGGTGTAAGATTCAAAATTGCTGATAATTTTAAAGTTTTGTTTTCATGTCAGCAAACATTTGCAAGAGAACATTTTCAACTGCATCTCTTTTTGGAATCAAACTCTTATTTTGTGTTTTGGTAATCAATAGATGACTGAATCTGCGTGGTTATATTTGTGTTTTGTGATCATTCTGGTAATCATTATGAGTCACTGTGTGGTTTATGGTAAGATATGGTAATCACCGGACTGATGCCAATTCAAGCTGTTTAGTGAATCACTGCTGTTGCTGCCGCTGGTGTTTTCCCTCCTCGCTTAAATTTAAAGTTTCTATGTTTTATTCATGTGCTGAGTGAGTTTCAATGACCCTCAGGTCCTTGGAACTTGTTAAAACCCCACTGAATAATTTCAGAAATACATGGGTGTCAAATGATAAATCATTTTCTTCCCGTTTTGTGGTTTCGGTCTGACAGCAGCTCTATACTGTAGCTTTCCTGTTAGTTGGCACCAAGCTGTTCCTCCACATGAGACTACAGCACAGTCCAAATCAAACGCTTTCTTCATTTTTGAGCAGCTTTTTGCATACAAGTGGTTCGTGTAACATGTAGGGAAAAGGTTTTTATGTCTGTGTTTCTCTTAAGATGGGATAGTCACTCATTCATTTTAATCTCACCGGTACAATTTTTATATTTTTCTAATTTTTACAGATCCAAATAACTAATCTGGGCTGAAACTCACATGGTATCCCATGGTGGTGGCGTAGGTGTCGGCGATCCAGGACATCTCCCGCTCGCCGGTGCTCATGTCAGGAGCAGGAACATCGATACCAGGCCCTGGAAACCACAGAGGAGCTTAGAAAACCACCTGAACTGACCCTTTAAATACTACAAAACATACAGCAGAATGACATTAATCCACACTGCTAATCTTCAGACTGATGTAACACATTATTTCATTAAGCAGCAATGATTATATTTGAGTGGGCGTCACTTTTAGACTTAATATTATCCGGCATTAACAGTTTTTATTCATATTTTTGACCCATTTCTAAGAACATTTTATTACATTTTGACTAGGGATGGGACATTTGTGATTGCTACAGCAGAATAAAATGGAGCTAATATCAAGATTAATTCACATTTAGTCACATTTTTGTATTGCGATATATTGAATTTTGATATGTATCGTCCCATCCCTAATTTTGACCAATTACTACATTATGTTTTTTATGTTAATGTTTATTTATTTTGAACATGTAACAACAAAAAATATAAATAAGAAACGAAACAAGAAAATCCATCAAATAAGCAAAAAAAAGAAACAGCAACAAAAACATACGGTAAATCTGGCTGTTATTACATTATCAGTTGTTGTTGTATGAATTCAACATGCTAGTGTCAAGTTCACTGTGTGTGCACGTGCCTGTGCGTGCACGTGCCTGTGCGTGCACGTGCATGTGCGTGCACGTGCCTGTGTGTTAGCGTGTCAGAGTCCAGTGTTGCAACACTGCATATTTACACTCTGCCTCACAACAGTATTTACATGAACATTATGTTCTATATGTGCAAAGTACACATATAGCAGCTTTACTAGCAGGAACACGTGTTCTCCTGTTACTGTCTTCACACAACCAGACTCCACTGACTTCACAGTCCATTTAAAGCAATACTCCACTTAGTTTAACATTATTATGGTTATTATGAAAACCAGAATATAATCTACTCTCCAAGATCAGATGCAGCTAGACCAGTTTGTAGCATTCAGATTTTTTCTTCCCATTCATTTGAATGAAAACTGACATTGAACACGTTGGTGAACAGATTCAACTGGTTTTCAAATAAATAACTCAGTGGAATATTGCTTTAAAGTTAAGGCTCAATACACAGCAGAAACCAAAAGTCTACACAGTCATTCAAATTTCATGTTTTTAATACCTTGAGGCCTGAAATTAAAACCCATTAAATCAGACTTTAATCTTTCATTGATCTGGCTTGCAGGTGTGTGTGTGTGTGTGTGTGTGTGTGTCGGTGGTCATCAGCTCACCGATGAAGCCTTTCTTGGCGAGCTCGATGGTGAACCTCCTGGTGATTTTCTCCAACTCGTTGTCCTGGAAACACAAAAGAAAATTAATCAGTTTAGTCAACCTTTATTGATCCAGGGAAAGTTGACAGGAATCCAAACTGACGAACTCTGACAAATTTGGGTGCTATATTTTAAACTTTTAAGGCTTAATTTTTTTATTAGGTTTATTGAATTGAATTTTCAGTTTATTATGACAAAAAAAAAACATGATATTTGGTCTAAATATAATTTAATTCCTGGAAGCTTCATTCACAGGTCAGCAGGCACGTCTCTCTGTGTGTGTGTGTGTGTGTGTGTGTATGTGTGTGTGTGTGTGTGTGTGTGTGTGTGTGTGTGTGTGTGTGTGTGTGCGCGTGTGTTGACTGATCTGTTTTGTATCCGGCCCGGCAGAGAAAATGGAAAGAGCAACGGTCAAGCAAACGTTGAGCTAGAGAGTAAAAGCTTTGAGAGAGAGAGAGAGAGAGAGAGAGAGAGAGAGAGAGAGAGAGAGAGAGAGAGAGAGAGAGAGAGAGAGAGAGAGAGAGAGGGAGAGAGAGAGGGAGAGAGAGAGAGAGAGAGAGAGAGAGAGCAAAGGACAAGTTCAAGAAGACGATTCAAACAGAGAGAGACCAAATTCAACGTTAAGAGAGAGAGAGAGACAAAGCCAAACACAGGAGAGAGTCATCAGGCTAGAGAGAGAGAGAGAGACGAAAAATCAATTTTAAAGGAGAGATAGAGCCAAAAATGAGAGGAAAGTTATTGAGTCATCAGGTTAGAGAGAGAGAGAGAGGAGGAGAGAGAGAGAGAGAGACAGAGACAGAGAGAGAGAGAGAGAGAGAGAGAGACATCCCACAGTCTCTCTGCCAGCTGATGGCTCAGCATTTCCTCCATGGCAAGCCTGAATCACTAAATAGCATTGTGTGTCTGTGTGTGTGTGTGTGTGTGTGTGTGTGTGTGTGTGGTGGGGGGGGGGGATCTAGGTCGAGGCGACAGCTAGCTGTTATTTTTCATCCTGAAGCCGAAGCAGTTACATCCGTTTTCTGTTCGGAGACAAAAGCTAAAGCTAAAGTTTCCGGATCGCTCCGTGTCTCGTTTCCCTGTTTTCCTCCCGGACACTCGCTGTCTCTCGCTTCCTCCATGCTGACAACAAAGCCGCAAAATGAACCACAAGTACAAATTTAAAAGACTTTGATATTCCTTGATAACTAACGTGCTGCGGTATTCAATCCTGTGGTGTTTACATTCAGAATCCCCTGAAATAGCCGAAGATTGCTTGAATTTCCCATTCATTCCTCCACTGACGTTTCAGAAAATCCTTATATAAGGAGTTTTAAGCCTGGAACCAAGCCAACCAACTACGAGATGAATCGTGACCATAAAACATTTGATTCAGAGCAAAAGAAATTGGAAAATAGAAAAAAAGGCGAAGGCGTTTTTTCCAATTTATTTATTTTTTGCTCTGAATCAAATGTTTTATGGTCACGATTCATCTCGTAGTTGGTTGGCTTGGTTCCAGGCTTAAAACTCTTTATATAAGGATTTTCTGAAACGTCAATGGAGAAATGAATGGGAAATTCACTTCCTGGAACCGGAGCCGTTCAAAAGTGGGCGGTCACTGTTGAGCTCTAGTCCTGACTCTGAGAAAAGTGCGACCCCGACATCACCTGAACGCAGGTGAGTCACACGGTGTCTCCGAGCTGCAGAGTGAACGCAGCTGTAATCCATCCTGGCTGCGAGCCAGGCAGCAGAGGATAATCCAGAGGAACGCGGCTCTGATGGGTTTAAATAACAGGTTTAGGTGACGCTGTAACATGAGACTGTAAGCGAACCAGGAAACAGACAGATGAATAATAAGAGGCTTAAAGCCAGGTGAGGCGTCCCGCTGTCAGCTGACAGAACCAAACACACCTCCGACTTTACACCCGTCTTCTGCCAAACAACACTTTCTCTTTTTGTGTTCCTCTGGTCCTTTTTATTAAAACGGGCCGGTGGTGTGATGAGGATCTACTGAGACTTTGTAGTTTTATCTACAATATCTTGTCTTTAGCCCTAGTCTCTACTCCAAAACACTCTGAGTTGTAGCTTGAACCCAAACCTGGCAACAGGTCTGAAATCTACATTTTAACACACAAAGTACTTGATGTGTCTTATTTTGTTCCCGTGTTTTATTTGTTTCTTCGCTGCAGACTGAACTGACTGGTTGAGTCTCTCTGACTTACTGAGTATTTCTTTGGGTTGATCTTCACTCCGGCTTTGGCTCCACCGAACGGCACATCTGAAACACATTCACATTATTTTAATACCAGCAGCACAATGGAGATGGACGTGTGTGTGTGTGTGTGTGTGTGTGTGTGTGTGTGTGTGTGTGTGTAGACTACTCACCAACAACGGCACATTTGTAGGTCATCAGCGAGGCCAGAGCTTTCACCTCGTCCACAGAGACTTCTGTACTGTAACGGATACCTGGAACACACACACACACACACACACACACACACACACACACACACATACACACACAGAGAGAAGAGAACAAGTCTTAACTCATTCGATTTGGTGGGAACCTTTATCTAAAGCACCTTTTGTTCAACATTAGAACGGGCGAGATGCGTGATCTAGGAGACATTTTCACACTACAGTCTGCAGAGTTTACAGAGAAAACAGCTCGTTAGTGAGAGAGGTCAGAGGTCAGAGGTCAGTCTGGTTCAAGCTAACAGACAGAACAGTCAGTACAGCAGTGGAGTGCAGAAGGGCAAGAGAGGCGTACCTAATAAAAATGGCTGAATGAAAGTGCCTGGTACATTTTAGGATTTAGCAGCTGTTGTGGCCAGCCTCTACTAACCAGTAATCCCTTCAAATAATCTGACATTTACATTAATTCACCCCTTAATTCATGCAAAATCCCCTTAAAATGAATGAAGAGAGGAGATCACATCCAATCCTCCTTAAACACCCCATAATTTTTGACTCCTTACTTTCTAATCTAATGTAAAATTCAGGGAGACAGGAACTTTCCATTAATAACTCATTAATAACCTGTAGACCTGCACAAAAGACATGAAAAATCCCTTAATTTCTAGAGTCTCTGTGAATCGACCCATGAATGAATCCCTTATAAACCCATGATACTAACCTTACTTTATTACAGCTGCTATTTTTAATGGATAATTAATGTTTATGTAATGAGAAATCAAGGACATTTCAGAGATAAAATTAAGGGATTTGGTTCCATAGTGTATAGGTGTACCTAATAAAGTGGCCGGTGAGTGTAGTTGGCTGCTAAAATAATGGAAGTGGCTGGCCAGCGGACATGAAAATTATTTCCCCGTCCTGCTCAAATCCGCAAGAAAACACAGAATAATCTAGTTTGTTATTCTGATTCCTGTTTTATAAAGTAGACCTGTGAAAATGGAGAGAAAGCGGAAAGTTTTCAGTCTAATTTGTCTGGTTGAGGCTCAGAGCCAAAACACATCCAGCCTGGCAGAGCAGATCACTTTAAATCCACTTTAACGAAAAACTGCACAAAATGGTTGCAGCTGGCCGAGAGAAAGAAATGGAAAGAGAGAGATGAAGAAAGAAAAACAGAGAGAGAGAGAGAGAGAGGGAGGGAGAGAGAGAGAGAGAGGGAGGGAGAGAGGGAGAGGGAGGGCCAAAGATGAAAGAGCACAAGAGGAAAGATATTAATTCGTCATCAGTTTTCATTGTTTTGTTCTGCAGCACTTGGAGATTTGTTTATAACGAACAGTGGGTTAAAAATAAAATTATTATTATTATATGGTTATGAGTCAGAAGAGAAGAACGAGAGAAGAAGAGAAAGAGTGCGGGGGGGGAGAAAAGAGGAGGGAGAAAACAGAGGCGATCAAAGAAAAGAGGGGAACGGAAAGGAAAAGAAAAGAAAGAGTGAGGAAAAAGAGGAAGCAAAGAGAAAAGCAAAGAAGAGATGACAGAAGAAAATAGAAAACTAGAGAAGGAAGGAATTGAAGACAATGGAGGAGAGAAGAACAGAAGAGAAAGAGAAGTAGAGGAGAACAAAGAGAATCCAAAACAAAACAAAAGAAGTAGAGAAGAAGAAGAAGAAGAAGAAGAAGAAGAAGGAGAGGAAAGAGGAAGATGGATGTTGGCGTGAGAGTGAAGCCACAGTGAGTCAGGCGGGGTGTGGTCGGCTCGCTGCTGCCGGGACTCTCAGGAGTAAAGGCACAGTGCAACTCTTTCTGATTCAAAGTCATGTTAGCTTGCTAGCCTAGCATACCCCAAGATTACATCTTCCATACATATGATTATGGATTAGATTTGGGCAAAATGAAATTAAGAAAATGTAAACAATATCAGTAAAACAAACCTACAGCAGCTCACTGGAGCCTGCCAGAAGCATGTGCTCAGTTTGAATGTGTTTGAATTACAAAACAGAGGCACATCTGTCCGCTCAGGTGAACAAAACAAACACACCCAGTCTCAAACAATCTCTAATGTTTTATATCCTATTAGAAAGAAGCAGGAGGCCTTCAGGCTAAACGCTGCTGGAGGCTGAAAACAGGCTGCAAACAGGCTGAAAACAGGCTGAAAACAGGCTGCAAACAGGCTGCAAACAGGCTGCAAACAGGCCGACAGGCTGAAAACAGGCTGCAAACAGGCCGACAGGCTGCAAACAGGCTGAAAACAGGCTGAAAACAGGCCAACAGGCTGAAAACAGGCTGAAAACAGGCTGAAAACAGGCTGCAAACAGGCTGAAAACAGGCCGACAGGCTGAAAACAGGCTGAAAACAGGCCGACAGGCTGAAAACAGGCTGCAAACAGGCTGAAAACAGGCCGACAGGCTGAAAACAGGCTGAAAACAGGCCGACAGGCTGAAAACAGGCTGAAAACAGGCTGAAAACAGGCCAACAGGCTGAAAACAGGCTGAAAACAGGCTGAAAACAGGCCGAAAACAGGCCGAAAACAGGCCGACAGGCTGAAAACAGGCTGAAAACAGGCTGAAAACAGGCCAACAGGCTGAAAACAGGCTGAAAACAGGCTGAAAACAGGCTGCAAACAGGCCGAAAACAGGCCGCAAACAGGCCGCAAACAGGACGAATACTACTACTACTGCTACTACTACTGCTGCTGCTGCTGCTACTATGAATACTACGAATACTACTGCTGCTGCTACTACAACTGCTGCTACTACTACTACTACTACTAGTACTGCTACTACTACTACTGCTACTACTGCTACTACTGCTACTACTACTACTACTACTACTACTGCTACTACTACTAGTGCTACTACTACTGCTACTACTGCTACTGCTACTACTGCTACTACTACTACTGCTACTACTACTACTATTGCTACTACTACTACTACTATCACTATCACCAGTACTATTATTGCTACTACTATACCAATAAATAAGCAATAACTTAGCCCCAGTTTATACCATAGCCTTTATTAAAACATAAAAATAAAATATCAGCAGTGTACTACTACCACCACTTCTACTGCTAATACTGCATAAAGAGGATGACATACTGCAAAGCTATTCCAAATAGTACAGATTACCACTAAGCCACAGTATCGGTCGGCCTTCAGTCAGATGTGTATGAACCGGGAGAGAGAGGAGATTTTTTCCCCAGACAGAGCGTCAGTCTGCTGGGATTAACTCTCCTCCAATTTCTGCTGACAAATTGTCTAATCCTGCAGAAGCTTCCTGGAAACACCCCGCCGCTGTCGAGGAAAAATAAAAACGAGTCCTGACCTTTGCTTAGTGCTTTTCTAACAGCAGAGTTTACTGGGAAACGCATTCAAAAAAACTAAAGATTTTTAAAAAAGTGTGTAAAAACATAAAAGCAAGTCTATAAAAGTGTGTTATAAGAAGCTGACGATGCTGAATTAGCAGGGTGTTGGTCAGCTAGGGGCCTGATTGGTGAATAAAACCAATTTCAATTATTTTTTATGTTTTTCCTTAAAAGGTTTCATGGTCCTTTGTTAGGTAGACTGAGTTTCTTCACCTTTCGGCCCATGAAATGCCTGAGGCTGCGTTCCTCCATCATGTTCTGATTGGTTTGTCCAGGTGAGAACAATGACCTTTGAACTCTGGTGGCACCAAATAACGGCACAGAGAGTCTCAGTCCTCTAACAAGAGAACTGCAACTCCAACTACAGGAAACCACCCCGAAACACAAGGGATTATGGGTAGAAGGAGAAGGATGCGGTTCCTCATGCTTGGAACTGCTGAACTGTTGGACTGATGCTCATTTTCAGCTGTTTCTTCATGTGTTCTTATGAACACCACAGAAGAAGAGACAGAGAGTCAGTGACACCCTGCCTTAACAACTGCTGTCCAGTTGCCCTTGAGCAAGGCACTGAACCCCCACAGCTCCAGTGGAGTCGCTCTGTGGCCGACAGCAGAGGATTGTGGGTGAACTGGGCGGCTCCCGGTCTGAATGGGAATGAATGAATGAATGAATGAATGAATGAATGAATGCGGTGAATGCACAGCAGGGCGGGGCTGAAGCAGCTGCTCTGTCAACTTTCCCTGGACAAATAAAGGTTCAAATAAAAACCAAGCCTCATTCTGGCGTCATGGAAAGACGTTCAGTTCAGTCACTTCTTAAACATCACTACATCCTGGAAGAAAAAGTCGCTCAACAGGAAAAAAATGGAGTCCATTATCTGAAGGGTGTAGATGTCAAAAACAAATTGTCTAAGTTACAAGAATAATTTATAATGCCACAGTTTGTTTTTTGTGTCTGGTTGTTTTGTATTTTTTGTCTTTATGGTACGTTATTGTATAACTCGTCGTCTTAATTAATAAATTTGTTTAGTCCACATTTTGCTCCATAAATATGAATGTAGCAAAAAAAAGAAAGACAAAAGGAGAGTTTAGAAGGATAAATTCCAATGATTTTCATGTTTTTCCCTGAACTGCAGGTTTCCCTGCTCCTTTACAGGAACAACAGGTACCAGGTCAGGTCAGATCCATGACACCTGTTCTAAACCAGGATAACATTTCTAAAATCTCTGGTCATCTGAAAGCAACGCTCTGTTCAGCTCATATCGGATTCATCAAAAATACGAGCTGCCAACTGAGATTAAAAAACAGGAGGTGAGTCGACAGGCTGCTAACGTGGCAGACAACAGCTGACTTTACGGTCGCCATCACACTGCTGCCTGATCTGCAGATGCTCTGAAACAAAACATCTTCATAATACAGTCAGCTTCCAAAGTCGACGATTGTTTTCATTATCGATTAAATCTATCAATTATTTTTCGGATTAATCGATGAGCCATTTAATCTATAAATGTCTATAAATGCTGCTACAACTGCTACTACTGCAACTGCTTCTACTACTAATACTAGTACTACTATTACTACTACAGCTACTACTACTACTACTACTACAACCATTACTACACATGTGCTACTACTGCTGCTGCTATTATCACTTCTACTACTGCTTCGGCTACTACTACTAGTACTACTATTACTACTACAGCTACTACTACTACACATACTACTACTACAACCATTACTACACGTGCTACTACTGCTGCTGCTATTATCACTTCTACTACTGCTTCCACTACTACTACTACTACATCTACTCCTACTGTAGCTGCTAGTACTACTACTACACATACCACTACTACATGTAGTACTACTGCTGCTGCTACTACTATGCATATTACTACTACATCTGCTCCTCCTGTAGCTGCTGCCGCTGCAGTCAGTGTGTGTGCGGTCTTTGTACTGTAAGTCTCTCTGGTAAAAGCCACAGAAGACGTGCTGCTTGGAAAATTTTTGCTGTACAGCCCAGAATATTACGTTTCCATGACAACAAAACAGACGACAAGAACGAGCAGGATGAGGAATCCTCCATGTTCTAATAACGAACGGTTTAAATGAAGCTCCGCGCCGACCGGACCGGCAGCATTCCTGTCCGGGGAGGAAACCCTCGCTGAGATCCGGATAACATTCGGTTAAACACATGAATTACATAACCTCGCCTGCAATTAGCCTGCGACTCTGAAACGCAGACTTGTTTTCACACTCGCTCTCTGCCTGATGAGAAGAGCAGAGGGAAGAGCAAAGCTTGCAGTCAGGTCCGATCCAGAAACACCAAAAAAACTGATTTTACTGTGATTTTACAAAACTAGGAGCGGGAACATTTGGATTTTTTTAAGTATTATAACGAACCGTAACAGACACAGAGAGGACAGGTCAGCCATGTGTGTGTGTTGGGTAAACACGGATGTCAAGGTGGTTCGTGCATAAACCAGTTCAGTGCACACAGCTGAGGTCAGAGGTCAGGGGTCAGAGGTCACGCTTGACATTCCAGGCTGGGGTCAGACTTTGGATTTATTCTAATGTGTTGATCATGCATGCATGAGTCGGGTTTGTTCAAAAAGTAATAGATTACCCACTGCTTGTTACTTATTTCAGAAGTAATATTAATTTACTTAATTCAGCTTCAGTGTGATATTAGAGGGGATGATAGGCTTTGGGCCGATATTCAATAATATCGGGGGGATATTCGATATTGCAATATTTTCCACAATATTGTAATAGCCTAGAAATTAGATAAAATAAAATAAATAAATAAAATACCAAAAAATTAAGTAAATGAAGCTGCAGTTGTGAAAGAGGCTTTTAGTTTGCAGGAACAGAAATGCATCACATGTGATCCAAGCCTGGAAGCTAAAGTTAGTCAGCTAGCCAGAGACGACATGTGTGTGTGTGTGTGTGTGTGTGTGTGTGTGTGTGTGTGTGTGTGTGTCTGTGTGTGTGTGAGTGTGGGGCTCAGGCCTGGAGTGTTGGGGTCTGAAATAAAGCAGTTTTTGTCCCGTCTCACCTCACATCCCTGTAATCTTCCATCACCTCCACTGCTGCCTTTACAGTATTTTGTGATATTTGACCTCCTTTAGTATCACTGTAATATTCCTGTAAGGACTTGTATTGTGTCTGTGAATCTCAACAGGGAGTTTAAAGCGACTTAATGCGATCCCAATTATATTTCTATAGTATTTCTGTAACATTCCTATTCCCGGGTCTTCTCATCTCACTTCTGTGCAGGCTGTCTTGAGTCTGGAAGCCTTCAGTCACCTCTCACTGACACTATATTACTATAGTATTCCTATAATATTCATGTACTATTCCTACTTCTTTGCATGCAGACTGTGCAGGCTGTGCTGAGTCCCATCACGTCCCATGATTCCTATAGTGTTCCTATAGTATTATAAGAATATTTCTATTATTTTGTCTTGTCTACCTCCTGTGCTGTCCCATTCCAACATTCCTGTAATATTCCTATAGTATGACTATAGTATTCCTATTCTATTCCTATACCTGGATCTTGTCTCGCCTCCCTCAGAGCAGAGTGTCCTGTGTTGAACCCGGTAGCTAATTCCCACCCTTATTCCAACATTCCTATAGTATTCCGATAGTATTTCCATAGTATAATATATTCAAATAATGTCCCCATCCCCGGGTTTTGTCTCACCTCCCTTGAGTGTCCTGTGTTGAACCCAGTAACTGTCTACTTCCCACTTTGATTCCAACATTATAATATTCCTATAGTATTTATATAATATTCTTATAGTCTTCCTATAGTATTCATATTCCTGGGTCTCCTCCCTTGGAGAGTGGAGAGTGTCCTGTAGCTGTCGACTTCCATCTTTCATTCCAACATTCCTATAACATTCCTATAATATTCTTATAGTATTTATACATTATACATTTTCTTGTAGTCTTCCTATAGTATTCCTGGGTCTGGTCTCACTTCCTTGGAGAGAGTGTCCTGTGTTGAACCTGGAAGCTGTCTACTTCCCACCCTTATTGCAACATTCCTATAATATTCCTACAGTATTTCTATGATGTTCCTATACTATTCCTACACCTGGGTCGGGTCTCACCTCCCTGGGCGAGTCCAGGGTGTCCCGTGCTGAACCCGGTAGCTGTCTACTTCCCACTTTGATTCTAACATTATAATATTCCTATAATATACCTATAGTTTTTGTATGATATTCCTATAGTATTCCTATCCTTGGGTCGTCTCATCTCGCTTGGAGAGTGGAGTGTCCTGTGTTGAACCCGGTAGCTTTCTTTCCAACATTCCTATAATATTCCTATAGTATTTGTATGATATTCCTATAGTATTCTACCCCCGGGTGTGTTTATTCTCACCTCCCTTGCAGGGCGTCCTGTGCTGGCTGTGCTGAGCCCGGTATCCCTCTATCACCTCCCACTCTCCGTTGTCTCTCTTGATGGGGAAGCAGACGCTCAGGACGTGGTTGCACGGCTTGATGATCCTCAGGATCCCGCGGACCCGGTGCCTCTTCTGCTCGGGGCTCTCCCTGTTCTTCAGGTCCTCCACCAGCTGGTCCTCCACGATAGCGGCTCCCCGGTCGAAGAAGCCCTCCACCATGCGGAAGAAGTTGGGGTCGTCCTCGCGGTCCACGGCCTGGCTGTAGCCGCGGACCCGCAGCAGCGACGCGGAAGCCGGGAGAGCCGAGTCGGCGCAACCCGAGGCCAGGACGCTGCCCGCTCCCCGGGTCAGCAACTCGCCGAAATACCGGTACATTTTTGGTTTAATTGAAGTTTACCGAGCCGGGGAGGATGTATGAGCCGGATTAGTGTTTGGAAATACGGGGGAAGACGAGGAAATGGGCCGGGGAAAACAAAAACTTACAGAGGCAGCGGCTCCTCCTTCATGCCTCCCCTTCCTGTTTAAACTGGTGTGTTTGCGTGTGTGCTGGTCGTGCGTGCGCGTGTGCGTGAGTGAGTGAGTTTTAACTAAACACAAGGAAACACACGACAACACTCCTTATTTCACGACAATATACAGGAAATGGACATGGAATAGTTAGCATATCACGTTAGCTTAAAAACTGTACTTGGCCACAAAAAAAAACAGGTACAAGGAGAAATAAAAACACAACTACGAGGCAGTTGCATAAAAAAGGAACGGTGAATGGCAAAAAGTTACAACTATGGCACTGACATGTACATTTGTGGCCTTTTTGCCATATTTTCTGTAGTTTTTGTGATAGTTTTAGCTAGTGTCAAGCCACACAATACGAAAATATCAATTCCTGTTACAACCTTCAAAATAAAAGCTCCTGTCAACGATCATTTTTCAACGGTTCCTAATACAAAATTCGAGTGACATTATAGTTTACATTCGGGGAACAAGGCAGTCTTGTGTGGAGGTTTCGGGCTAATACGGGTCAGAAATGAGGCATAAAGTCAAGTCAAAGTTCGTGTTTCAACTATCTTTTCTTTCTTTTTTGACATTACCTTCAAATTTTTAAATCAAAATCGCTGTACTTCCTGTGTCGTTCTGTCGCTCTTTGGCGGGCTTGACGCAGATTCCTGCACGCGGGTTCCCCACCACCGCCACGGGAGCGCGCCTCGTGCCCTGCAGAACACGGGTGTGAATTATGGCACTGGCCTAAATGAATCCAGATTTAATTTTGTAGTTTTTAACATTATAATGGAGGACAAAGATAAAGAAAAAACCCTTATTCGGAATCCATATCTAAAAAAAATAATCACATCAGGCAGCATCAGGACCAAAGTTCCCTCTAAACTGATAATTTTGTGACCAATGACTAATAATTGATCACACTGACCAAATAATGATATTGATCACTTTGACCATATACCACTATCTTGTCCAATTTAGTGGAGTGATTTTGGTGGTAAATAATATTCATGCAGGGACTTTGCCTTAGTTGTGTGCTGGGATCTCCTCTCACGTGTGTGTGTGTGCGTGTGCGTGTGTGTTTGAGGGGGCGTGTCCAGGGGGGAGGGGGGGGGGGGGGGCGGTTAAGATGATGTGACTTGGAAGAAGTTTGAAATGGCTCCTTTCCTAAATTTAGAGCACATCACCTCCTAATGTCACAATTCATACATCTGTCTTATTACTTGTTACTGAAATGTAATCTATTACAGTTAGTAGTTACCTCAGAACAACTGTAGTCCCTTACAGAATCCAAGAGATTATCAGAATACATTAATGTAAGTCAAGTTTAACTTTATTATCCATTTAGGAAATTCATCCGGTCCCTGGTGCACAAACATACACACACAGTAACAATAAAACATCAACAACATCAACAAGAAACAAACAACAAGAGTGTCTAAAGAATCCCCCCCCCCCCCCCCCCCCTGCAAAAAATAAATAAACAACCAAAAAACAAGTTCAGTAGCATCACTGCAACTTGCACTGTAAACCAAGCAATGGATCACTTTCCCACAGACACTGAAGTCTGGAGTATACTATAGAATTAATTATTATTATTCATTCTGTGTAGGAAGCCTGCAGCAGACTGAGAGTCAGTTTCTCCTCCAGTCAGATCAGATCCTGATGAGCAGCAGAGCGTTTCTCCAGCTGCTGCTGACGGACTGACGGACTGCAGCAGGTGGAGAAAGCAGAGAAAACTCAGTAACTGAGCCGGCTGCTGAAAACCTGCTGATATCTGACACACAGGAGCGCTGCAGCTATAGTGACTGATATACAGGAGGGGGGCTGGAGGGGGGGTGGAAAGGATTTTAAAGAGGCATTAAGTAATCTATGACTTTTAGCGACATCTATTGGCAACCAGTTGGAATTGCAAAAGCATCAATAGAACTGATCTCCTCCTGTAAGTCTCAGCTACAAAAGGTAAAAAACGGCAAACAGTTCCCAAATTGGTCAAAACTAAAAATAATAATAATAATAATAGGAGGGAAAACACTTAAAATGTAGAAAGTAAGAAAATTTATTCAAGCTCAACATCGCAAAAGAAATTGCATTACAACGCCTTGATAAGTGCAAATAAGCCAGTGATAAATGTTCCACAGCTTTTTGACCCAATTTTTTTTGCGATGTAAATACATTTTCTCACTTATGCATTTTACTGAGAACGTTCTGAATGGATCTGCAGCCACACCACAACAAGCTGACTCAGCTAGCTAACGGTTGTGGTGCTGTGCTTTTATTCCGACTTTGAAAAATTGTCAGAAACTGTGAAATCGCTTCAAATATCATCTAGTGTAAGGTCAGCGTAACATGCGGTTCTACATGTGTTCCTCCATCATGGAGACGGGCTGCTGCAGCAGGTTGGTGATAAAACGGTAAAGCCTCTAATCAAAGGTCACAGCACCGAAACAAAAGATGGAGCAAATATTTCAGCTGCATGTGAACAAAAGCTGACTGTGAATGAAAGGCAGGATCATGAGGTGCGGCTGTCAGGAGCTGCAGGTCGGACAGGTTCGGCCTCCTGACGCTGCAGTAAGACGATAAGGTACAAGACTACAAGAGAAAGTACAACCAATACACTAATTATTTGTGTTGTGTGGTTAATCTGATTGGATACCTGTGGGCAGACACTGATCAGACTGATATAAGACGGCCTCTCATTGTTAAAAACTATTTGGCTGATGAAGGTCTTGAAAACGTTTTAATCCTTCAATAAAATGTTTTAAATTGCAAGTATAGAGTCAGGTGCAGTGCAGGAGTCTCTTCACATGTTCTGTAGAGCGTAAATGTAAAATATAAATCAGTAGATGAAATATGGAGCTATAATACCATAAAGACAACAGAAGAACAAGTACAGACTGCAAACAGTAAATGTTTAAGCTGCCGATAAGAAAATTTAAATGTAAACTAGGTGGTTTACTGGCTCCTGTTGCCTGGTTGTTATTTGGTGTGTATTCCACACTACAGCCACATTACCATGCAACAGGAGCCATATTTATGCAAATTTGTGTCTTTCATTTCCTTCTTATTGGTCACTTCTTGTTGCTTGCATTATGTTCTCTTTCCGTCTCCATTCTGTCCTCCTTACTAATTTAGGACATTTAGAACACTGATTTTCAACCTGAGTGTGTGTGTGTGTGTGTGTGTTTTTGTCTTGAGCCAAAAAGGTTGAGAGCTGCTGATCCGGGAACTGAAGTTTATTCTACATTTATCTGACTGTTCTGTAAAAGTCTAAAATCTGTATTTCTCTTCCTCATCATTGAAATGAGTTTCTTAGACAAATATAAATAGTGAAGTTGATCCTATGTATGAATTTCTTTCCAAAGCCTTTGCCTTTCCATCAAGAGAATCTAAAATATAAGATAGTTTTGATTTGTTTAACACTTTTTTGGTCGCTGCATAATTCCATTTCTGTTATTTCATAGTTTTGATGTTTTACTGTTATTCTAAAATGTGGAAAATAGTAAAAAATAAAGACAGATTTGACTTTTGACTGGTAGTGTGCATCGCCAACTCCCACCGCAGCCGGCGTCTGGTTGGTGAAGCCGGAGGGAGTTTACTGGTTAAACTCTTTTTTTACTGGTTGAACTCTTTTTCTTCTGTTTAAATAGAAGCAGCCGTGTGAAGGAACGCAGAACGCTGACCAGCCTCAGTCTGACAGACGGACTTCTGCTTTATCGTTCCCAGCTGTGAAGAGTTGGGCAACACAGCGCTCCATCCGTTTACATGTCAGGTGAAAACCTCGTAACTCGAAATTCTTGGCCTTATAAAACCCTTTAAGACTGTATTGGATAAGCTCAAAAATGCTTGGTGGTCAATCTAAAAACAAGGCAGCTTCTCTTAGCTTCTGAAAATTTGGCATTTTGGAGATAAGAGGTTTTCACCCGACAAAGATAATATGGATCAGCGGTCCTGGACGACGGCTGCTCCTTCACCATTAATTTTGTGCTGAGTCATGGTTGTGTAATCTGTAACATAATGTTCAGTGTGCTTTAAAACAGCAGTAACACCCGAGAGGGAGTTTTCTTACTGTGATAAAATCTCCTCTCCTCTCCTTTCTTCTCCTCTCTTCTCCTTGTTTCCTCTCCTCTCCTCTCCTCTCCTTTCCTCTCCTCTCTTCTCCTTGTTTCCTCTCCTCTCCTCTCCTTGTTTCATCTCCTTTCCTCTCCTCTCATCTCCTCTCCTCTCCTCTCCTTGTTTCCTCTCCTCTCCTCTCCTCTCATCTCCTCTCCTCTCTTCTCCTTGTTTCCTCTCCTCTCCTCTCCTTGTTTCATCTCCTCTCCTCTCCTCTCATCTCCTCTCCTCTCCTTGTTTCCTCTCCTCTCCTCTCCTCTCCTTTCCTCTCCTCTCTTCTCCTTGTTTCCTCTCCTCTCCTCTCCTTGTTTCATCTCCTCTCCTCTCCTCTCATCTCCTCTCCTCTCCTCTCCTTGTTTCCTCTCCTCTCCTCTCCTCTCCTTTCCTCTCCTCTCTTCTCCTTGTTTCCTCTCCTCTCCTCTCCTTGTTTCATCTCCTTTCCTCTCCTCTCATCTCCTCTCCTCTCCTCTCCTTGTTTCCTCTCCTCTCCTCTCCTCTCCTCTCATCTCCTCTCCTCTCTTCTCCTTGTTTCCTCTCCTCTCCTCTCCTCTCCTTTCCTCTCCTCTCTTCTCCTTGTTTCCTCTCCTCTCCTCTCCTTGTTTCCTCTCCTCTCCTCTCCTCTCCTCTCCTCTCTTCTCCTTGTTTCCTCTCCTCTTCTCCTTGTTTCATCTCCTCTCCTTGTCTCCTCTCCTCTCCTCTCCTCTCCTCTCCTTGTTTCCTCTCCTCTCCTCTCCTCTCCTCTGCTCTCCTCTCCTCTCCTTGTCTCCTCTCCTCTCCTTTCCTCTCCTCTCCTTTCCTCTCCTCTCCTCTCCTCTCCTCTCCTTGTTTCCTCTCCTCTCCTCTCCTCTCATCTCCTCTCCTCTCTTCTCCTTGTTTCCTCTCCTCTCCTCTCCTTGTTTCATCTCCTCTCCTCTCCTCTCATCTCCTCTCCTCTCCTTGTTTCCTCTCCTCTCCTCTCCTCTCCTTTCCTCTCCTCTCTTCTCCTTGTTTCCTCTCCTCTCCTCTCCTTGTTTCATCTCCTCTCCTCTCCTCTCATCTCCTCTCCTCTCCTCTCCTTGTTTCCTCTCCTCTCCTCTCCTCTCCTTTCCTCTCCTCTCTTCTCCTTGTTTCCTCTCCTCTCCTCTCCTTGTTTCATCTCCTTTCCTCTCCTCTCATCTCCTCTCCTCTCCTCTCCTTGTTTCCTCTCCTCTCCTCTCCTCTCCTCTCATCTCCTCTCCTCTCTTCTCCTTGTTTCCTCTCCTCTCCTCTCCTCTCCTTTCCTCTCCTCTCTTCTCCTTGTTTCCTCTCCTCTCCTCTCCTTGTTTCCTCTCCTCTCCTCTCCTCTCCTCTCCTCTCTTCTCCTTGTTTCCTCTCCTCTTCTCCTTGTTTCATCTCCTCTCCTTGTCTCCTCTCCTCTCCTCTCCTCTCCTCTCCTTGTTTCCTCTCCTCTCCTCTCCTCTCCTCTGCTCTCCTCTCCTCTCCTTGTCTCCTCTCCTCTCCTTTCCTCTCCTCTCCTTTCCTCTCCTCTCCTCTCCTCTCCTCTCCTCTGCAGATCTGAAGGAACTGGATCCAGAGACAGAAAGCATGTCGGACAAACCGAAGATCCACGTCTTCCTGGGCGCTCCTCCTCCCTCCGGCCCGGCCTCGGTGTCTGAAGCTGGGGTGGAAGATGAGCAGCGCCCCCCTGGCCGGTGGAGCCGCCTGGAGCTCTGCTGGCAGGGAGGGAGGCTGAGGCCCAGAGCAGGTGAGGTTCAGGGTTCGACTGATATGGGTTGTTGAAGGCCGATACCCTGATATTCAGACTGGATGTCCATCTGGTTCCACTCCATTATTCTGAGATTTCCTCCTCGTTAGTCGTTTTCTGTGTGTGGGGGTTGATTTTCCCCGAACCAATCACTAGTGACCAACGTATCTGAACCAATCACTAGTGACTGACGTATCTGAACCAACTAGTGACTGACATATCTGAACCAACTAGTGACTGACATATCTGAACCAACTAGTGACTGACGTATCTGAACCGATCACTAGTGACCAACGTATCTGAACCAATCACTAGTGACTGACGTATCTGAACCAACTAGTGACTGACATATCTGAACCGATCACTAGTGACTGACGTATCTGAACCAACTCGCTCCACAACATCTGAGAGTGGAGGGACGAGATTCAGGAACTGGAACCAGGATAGGCCGATACGTTTTTTTTATTTTTTTATTTAAGCTGCCAATACCCAATATTTTGTGCTGATATCCTCTCACTTTAACCAGTTTCATGAAAAAAAAATCTTAAAACTTTTAAAACAATATTATGATTCAATAGACATGAAAAAAATAGCATAAATTAGCCAAATTAATGAAATGGATTCCTCTTTCAGGTGAGAGTGTTGCCCACAGAGAGGCTGACCAATCTACCCAGAGTTTCCCAGGCCGGGATGACGAGATGAACGCAGTCCAGGAGGATTTGTGCACCAAGGCTGATCAGACTGTAGAGGCTTTACACAGCCAGGATGGACAAGCGAGATTTGACTACAAACTGAATGCCGATCAGGAAGATCTCTGCACCAAAGTTCACAAATCTACTGAGAGATTTCCGAGCAAAGATGAACAATCGAACGCAGAAAAGGAGGATCTCAGCACCGGCGCTCAGCACTTTAGTGGGAATTTACCAAACCAGAATGATCAATCGAATGCAGATGAGGAAGATCCGTGCTCGGCTTCCATTCATGAGTATCTGGACAGCTGTTTCCCGGCAGCCCAACCAGAACCAGAACCACAACGAGACGCAGAACCAGAACCAGAACCAGAACCAGAAAGGTCCAACAAGAAGTCCTCACCAGCCGTCCCATCTACATCCGTCCAAACTCAGTACCTCAGCACATGGACTCTCAGTCAGGCGTTAATCCTGCGAGGCAGGCGTGACGTCCAATCAGGATCCAGCCCTGAGAAAACCCTGCCTCCTCGAACCCCGCCCAAACACACCCCGACGCCCCCGTCCACCTCCTCCAGCACCCCAGAACTCTTCAGCCCTGCCCCGTCCACCCAGTCGCCCGCCGTCTCCCCGCTCGGCTCCATGGAGCTTTTCTACGAACCCTTCCTGACCCAGAGGACAGAGGAAGGGGGCGTGGTCCTGGAGGCCACCCCAGACGGCGTGCTCTGCTCCCAGGGTGCGGAGCGGCAGGAGCTGGAGGGCGTTGAACCCAGGGAGTCCAGAGTAACACCTCAGTCCCAGGCCACCAAGACCGCCCAGACCGCCCAGACCGCCCAGACCGCCCAGACTTCCCCCTCCAAGTCTCCTGATCACAAGAGAGCTCGAATGTCCGAAGGTTTTACCATGACTGAAGCGTCTCCACCGCCACCGGACGGCGCTGGCGTCGGGCTACAAGGTCTTACCAGTCTTCTGATCCGGTGTGTCAAACCGGGGGTGCGGTACTCGGTCCTGGTGGCGGTGGTTCACCCCTGTCACCTGAAGGAGATCAAGGTCGGTTCGGTGGTCTGGCAACACAGTCTCATGAAATTTGGTGAAATGAGCACGAACTCTGAAACTCAGATTCCGTGTTTCTGACAGGAATCCAGTTCAGATCAGGTTCCTCCTCCAGTAAAGGATTCTGGTCCAACAGCAGGAATTGGACTGGTGCTCATTTCACAAAATTTCATGAGACCAGACTTGGTCTTCTTTAACACTGCTGTCATTTTTTTTTATGTGTGTTTATTGTTGATTCAGTTCTTTACATTTCTACAATAAATTATACATTTAGTAGCAGCATGGTGGTTTTGAAAGATTTTTCCATAACTGGAACTTCACAGGTTTGATTCCCGTAACAATGACCATCGCTGCTGAAGTGTCCATGAGCAAGACGCTGAACAGGGAACTGTTAATGTAGCAACACAGGAATGTAGGATCCCATTAACCTAACAACACATTTCAGTTACTAGTGTCACAATCCTGCTAACGTAATAAATTAAAGTAAAATGTATAACACGAATGGGAAATTTATTATTAACAGAATTATTACACTATTAACTGCAAACGAATTAACTCTAATGGGAAATTATTATATTAACAGTTGTGACAGGTAACAGGAGCGACTCGAGTATTTTGGTTTTGTTTGAGAGATGATTTTCTGCTGTAAATGCTTCATGAAGTACATCTGTTGTATGAAACATCTTAGATGAGATGCATGAAGGGATAGATTGGTTGACCTACTGACTGATTTACTGATGGATTAAAGGTGAAGTCAGGAGCGTCGGCAGGCAGCTTCGTTCCTCTGGCGTCCATCGTTGTGACGGACCAATCAGGCGTTGAGATGAAGGTGGTGCTGTGGCGGCGGGCGGCGTTCTGGGCCTTGACCGTCCAGCCTGGAGACCTTCTGCTCATCACAGGTACAGAACAACAGTCAGCTCCTTTATAAAGCATCTTTCTGCATGAGAGACCGTCTAATCATCTAGTTGGCTGGTAAAAAAATCATTACAAAAAGCAGAAGCTTCACCGCGCTCAAAGCGATAAAGGAGGTGTGCTTCATGAAGGCTCATCAAGTTTTAATACAATGTTGTTTGTGTGGTCAGGACTGCAGGTGAACGAGGACAGATGGAGAGGAGAGACGGTTCTTCAGTCGACTTACAGCAGCAGACTGTTGAACCTGGGACAGATCACTGCCACCGCCTCACCACCAGGTAGCGCTACAGCCAAGCTGGGGAGGAACAACCACAAAGTATCACAATCTACCACAAAGTACCATACAGAGCCACAAAGAACCACAAAGTACCATACAGAGCCACAAAGTACCACAAAGTACCATACAGAGCCACAAAGTACCATACAGAGCCACAAAGAACCACAAAGTACCATACAGAGCCGCAAAGTACCACAAAGTACCATACAGAGCCGCAAAGTACCACAAACTACCATACAGAGCCGCAAAGTACCACAAACTACCATACAGAGCCGCAAAGTACCACAAACTACCATACAGAGCCGCAAAGAACCACAAACTACCATACAGAGCTGCAAAGAACCACAAACTACTACAAACTACCACAAAGTACCATACAGAGCCACAAAGAACCACAAACTACTACAAACTACCACAAAGAACCACAAACTACCATAATGGGTGAATACATGGTATGCAAATAAGCGGCCAATATCTGCTGAGCTGCCAAAATTACACTCAAATGAATGGCACATTTGTGAAGTCGCGTACCGTGTATTCGTCCCATAAAGCATACCAAAGTACCACAGACTACCACAAGTACCACAAAGTGGATAGTTTGTAGTACTTTGCGGTATGTTGAGTTGAGTTGAGTTGAGAAGTTTATGTACCATTTGTGGACACCCACATTGGAGTTTAAAAAGTGAAGAGCTAATGACATATAAGACACAAAAAATACACACAAGCAAACAAATACAAATGAACAGAAACTCTGATGGGAAAGCGCTGTGAGTAGACCATAAAACAGTCCATAAAGTGCAGGAGCAATTTAATGATTAGAAACTATATTGAAGGATAAAATACCTTGAGATTAATCATCTCGTATCTCGTATTTCTTCGTATAGTACTTGGAAAGAAACTATTCCTGAAACAGGATTGGTAGTTTGTGGTACTTTGTTGTACACTGTGACGACTAGTAGTACCCATTATTGTTGGTAATTGAATCAGTTAGTTGAACAGTAAATTGACCATCTCTCTCTCTCTCTCTCTCTCCCTCTCTCCCTCTCTCTCTCTCTCTCCAGTTCCTCAGCATGTTAATGCTCGCTCTCTCAGGTCTCTGTGTGTGTTCCTGCGTGCGCGGCGCCCCCTGCTGGCCTCCCTCCCTCCGCGGGTCGTCCAGAACCTGAACCGGCTCCCCTACGCCCCCCTCAGGTCTCTGAGGGTCGGCGCGCTGGTGCACGCCCTGCTGCGCGTCACACACACCGACATGAGCGCCGGTAGGGCCGAGGGGTGTGTGTGTGTGTGTGTGTGTGTGTGTGTGTATGAATGTGTTTGTATTACTGTACTTGTGAGGACTGGTTTAAGTTCAGGACCTGCAAAGTGAGGACATTTTGGTCCGTCCTCACTTTTTAAGAGAGGTTTTCTTGATGATTGTATAGTTTAATTGTTTGTGTTGTCATATTTGCATGTATGATTTATTTTATTCTCAAACTAAACCTAGTTAGTCTTTAATGGAGTTCAGTTATTTCAAACTGACAAAGTAAACATGCTGATTTATTAAACATTTTCAAAAGATAGGTGTCCCCAAACTGATGGGTAGATACTACATATTATACTACATCATATACTGTACATATACTACATCATATACTGTACATATACTACATCATATACTGTCTATACTACATCATATACTGTCTATACTACATCATATACTGTACATATACTACATCATATACTGTACATATACTACATCATATACTGTCTATACTACATCATACACTGTCTATAGTACATCATATACTGTCCATATATTACATACTGTCCATATACTATATCATATACTGTCTATACTACATCATATACTGTCTATACTACATCATATACTGTCTATACTACATCATATACTGTCTATACTACATCATATACTGTCCATATATTACATCATATACTGTCCATATACTACATCATATACAGTATATATACAGTTTGTCTATAAGCTCCATTAGTTTTCTTTGTCAATTTTACAATATTTTCACAGATAGATGAAAAAAAAGGCTGCAATATTGGTGCAAAATGTAAATATCCGGTGTAATTATGTTCTTTGGCAAAACGTCTTTTTATGGATGTTTTTGTAACTCTGCCCACTTTTTTTTATATTTGTGATTTTGGACAGGACTCTATTTAATTGCATCCTAGGTTCAAGTCCATATTTTATACTGTATAATAATATTTAAGTAAGGGAGAGTAAGGGAAATCTATTGAGTGATATTCAGTATGAAATGACATTCAAATACAGTGTGTGGATGTGGATGTGTGTGTCACTTGTGCATTTATTTTTGTGTGTGTGTGTTATATGTGCATCCAGGTGCATTGTATATGTATTCTTACATGTCTGACTGTGTATGTGTGTGTCTGACTGTGTGTGTGTGTGTGTGTGTGTGTGTGTCAGTGTGGCGGAGCGGGGCGGAGTCTCGCAGCAGGTCGGCCGTCCAGCTGAAGGCGGTTCTGGCTGTAGAGCAGCCGGGCGGCCAGCAGGGGGCGGTGGTGCTGTGGGGGGCGGCGCTGGACTGGCTGCCCCGCTTCAGCCGGGACAGAGGTACACACACACACACACACACACACACACACACACACACACACACACACACGCTTGTACAGGGAGTCTGCAGGTCATTATAAAGTCTTAAAGGTCCCATATTATAGGAAGTCAAAGTTTCTTCTACTTTTATACGGATATGACCAAGCATGACCAATGAGGACATTGTTAAAATTTGACTAGTTTGGGCGGTCAAATTTTATTAAAGTTATTGCATTTTCAAAACTCCATCCTTTTTTGCTTTTCTCCAGTCAGTTTCAGTCTAACTCCATGAAACGCATCACAGCTGGACTCGCTCCTGATTGGCTCCCTCACTAAAGAATGACTGAAGTCTGTCCAATCTAGTCCTACTTTGAATTGTCAAATAAAAGAAAATGAAAATGCCAAAAAAAGTAATCTTAAAAAAACACAGCATTTTTCACCAAGATACAAAGAAAAAATAGAGAAAATTAATTAACTTTTAGTTTGATGACATTGATTGATGTTGCACACAGTCCAGAACAGGCCTAACTAATAGATCACTGATCAGGCCGATTCATGAACATCCTGATTATTGACTGCACAATCCAAACACGTACAGGCCAGAGGTGAGTACTCGAGTCACATGACATGGACTCGAGTCACAGTTTGAATTGCTTGAGACTTGACTTGATGCATGAAGAGAAGACTTGAGACTTGACTTGACTTGGGTTCTGGTGACTTGGGACTTGACTCTGACTTGTACTTTGATGACTTGAAAAGGTTTCTAAAGTCTTGACTTGAGATCTTGTGTTTGTGTAAATGACTTAGATTGAAAGTGATGAGATTTGTTCCAGCGGACGACTGAATTTAAATTCTGTTTTCTGAATTTGTATGGAATGATTGAATTTATTGAAGTTGAAACTGATTATAGAAATCAAACTCATGATGCTCTTACCAAGTTTTTATCCTATTAAAACCATATTGCATTGAAAAGTCCTAGATATTTAGTTTTCTTTAAGATATTAAATTGATACTGGACTCTTGATTTGTTCTGACTTGGACTTGACTTGGTAATCTACATTTAGACTTGAGACTTGACTTGAGAGTTGGACGCTGATGTTTCTCTGACTCCTCTCTCTCCTCCGTCTCCTGCAGCCTCTGTCTGGGACTTCCGCTTCCTCCTGGTGAGGGAGGGTTTGACCTCTGACCTCCCGGAGCTGCACTCCACCCCCTGGAGCTCCGCCCGGCCCCTGGACCCCGCGGACCGCCGGGCGCTCGACTTCCGCTCAGCCGGACCGGTCCGGACCGGGAACACCAGTCTGGAGCTGGACCTGGACACCCTGCTGTCCCAGAAATACAGCGGTGAGTCCGGAGGAAGAGGAGGGAACACACCGAAAACTACAGTACTTCCACTACAATAGAAGTTCTGTTACTTTACTGATATTTTACTGCAGTAGAAGTCAAAGTTCTGGTGTAAAAATCTCCTTCAGTAAAAGTAAAAAGTGTGTGATTTAAAATGTCCTCAGAGTAAAAGTTCCTGAGTTCCTCTTTAGAACAGAGAACGTTGTTAGCTGTGATCTTTTCCATGTGATTCTAAAAGGAGAGAGGTCAGAGTTCAAACTAGATTCTTTTCACTGGAAACATTAGAAACGAGAAAATAAAGTGCAGAAACAAAGTAAAGTCAGATTCCTCTTCTCACTGTGAATGGATCCACAGTTTGTCAGTTTCTGTTGATCCAGTTTCTGTTGCTGATGGAGAGACACTAAATAGTACAATACTACATACTAAAAACCTACTTCAGTAAAAGTTAAATTACTGGCTTTAAAAATACTCCAAAAAGTACACAAAAAATCTACTCAAAAGTAATTAGTTACTTCACCCTGTTCCAGGCGACGTGGAGCTCAGAGTCCACATCACCGCCTTCCAGTTCCAGGACGGTCCTCCTTCCCAGAATGCACCTCAGCAGGTCCTGGACAGCTCGGCGCCGCCGGACGGCATCGTGGCGGCGCTGAGCGGTGACGTCACCTACACCGGCTGCGGCCGCTGCGCCGCCGAGCTCGACACCGACGACAACGGCATCTACCGCCCCTGCTACCCCTGCCTGCCCCGCACCGCCGTGAGGCGCTACTACAGGTACTGCTGCACCCCGCTTCTGTCAGGACTCTTCTTCTGCTGCTGCTAATGCTGCTGCTGCTTCTGCCTCTTCTTCTGCTGCTGCTTCTGCTGCTGCTGCTTCTGCCTCTTCTTCTGCTGCTGCTTCTGCTGCTGCTGCTGCTTCTGCCTCTTCTTCTGCTGCTGCTGCTTCTGCTGCCTCTTCTTCTACTGCTGCTTCTTCTACTGCTGCTACTGCTGCTGCTGCCTCTTCTTCTGCTGCTGCTTCTGCTGCTGCTGCTTCTGCCTCTTCTTCTGCTGCTGCTGCTTCTGCTGCTGCTGCTTCTGCCTCTTCTTCTGCTGCTGCTTCTGCTGCTGCTGCTTCTGCTGCCTCTTCTTCTGCTGCTGCTTCTTCTACTGCTGCTACTGCTGCTGCTGCCTCTTCTTCTGCTGCTGCTTCTTCTACTGCTGCTACTGCTGCTGCTGCCTCTTCTTCTGCTGCTGCTTCTTCTTCTACTGCTGCTACTGCTGCTGCTTCTTCTTCTGCTGCTTCTTCTGCTGCTTCTTCTGCTGCTGCTTCTGCTGCTGCCTCTTCTTCTGCTGCTTCTTCTGCTGCTGCTGCTGCTTCTTCTACTGCTGCTTCTGCTGCTGCCTCTTCTTCTGCTGCTTCTTCTGCTGCTGCTGCTGCTTCTTCTACTGCTTCTTCTGCTGCTGCCTCTTCTTCTGCTGCTGCTTCTGCTGCTGCTGCTACTGCTTCTGCCTCTTCTTCTGCTGCTGCTGCTGCTTCTGCCTCTTCTTCTGCTGCTGCTGCTGCTGCTGCTGCTGCTGCTTCTGCCTCTTCTTCTGCTGCTGCTGCTGCTTCTGCCTCTTCTTCTGCTGCTGCTTCTGCTGCTTCTGCCTCTTCTTCTGCTGCTGCTTCTGCTGCTTCTGCTGCTGCCTCTTCTTCTGCTTCTTCTGCTGCTTCTTTTCCTGCTGCTTCTTCTACTGCTTCTTCTTCTGCTGCTTCTTCTGCTTCTTCTGCTGCTTCTTTTCCTGCTGCTTCTTCTACTGCTTCTTCTTCTGCTGCTTCTTCTGCTTCTTCTGCTGCTCATGCTTCTTCTTCTACTTCTGTCTTCTTCTGCTCCTTTTTCTGCTTCTTCTGCCTCTGCTTCTTCTACTTCTGCTACTTCTTCCTCTGCTGCTTTTTCTTCTACTGCTTCTGATTCTTCTTCTACTGCTTCTTCCTCTGCTGCTTCTTCTTCTGCTTCTTCTTCTGCCCCTGCTGCTTCTTCCTTTGCTGCTTCTTCTTCTGCTGCTTCTTCTGCCCAAAACGTCTTCTGCTTCTTCTTCTTCTTGTTCTGCTGCTTCTTCCTTTGCTGCTTTTGCTGCTTCTGTTTCTTCTTCTGCTGCTTCTTCTTCTGTTGCTGCTTCTTCTGCTGCCCAAAACAATCTGTACCTCAGAGACTGTAAGTCCTAGCAGCCAAATTTGGTGGATGTGTTTCAAATCTCCCTCACTACTCAGGAAACAAAAATGACACCGATCGGCCAGACGGTGGCGCCTTAACAAGCAACTTTACTCCTGAACCATGAGGTCTAGAATCAAACATTTTTTTTCTCAGATTCCTTGACTCAAGCTGAATCCATCACACATATTGGGGTTTTTTTTCCGCTATGATGGTTTTCTGCCATTTTGAATTTCATGCAAAACCTATATTTTGCTTTTCGTCCTGCTAAATTGATCCAATGTCAACGAAATTTTGCACACAACAGACACAGACTTCCTGGATCACAGCTGTTATCCAGAGTTTTGAAAATTCAAAGCGTTTGCTCACGGTTCACGAATGAAGCTGATGAAGGAAGTGAGGCATAATTCCTAAATGCTTCATGCCAGAGCGACCCAACTTCACATACACTGTATATTTGGGATGGAACCAAAGTGTGACAGACCAGATTTGGTCACGCTCCATCTCGCCGCCTTCAGCCCAACCTTGCAATAACAACTATTCTTTTAAAATT
>NC_136011.1:29644126-29679126 GCF_048128805.1 Centroberyx gerrardi
AACCGACCAAACCCAGCGGAACACACACACACACACTGACCGGACTTCACGCTTCAACAAGGTAAAAATTAATCTGCATAATAGTTATCGATGATATCGATCAGGCTGCAGGACAAACTGAAGTCTCTGATCTGTTCTGTTCTGTTCCTGCAGTTCACAGCTGATCTGAGGCTCCTGTTCAGCCTCACAGGATGCAGCTGATAGATAAATAATAAGAAGAATAAATAACTAAATTATTGTTTTTATGTTGCAAAACACTGAAGGTTTCAGCGGCAGCAGGTTAACAGCTGGAGGGGATTTTCCCTTCATGCAGAATTAAAAACCTCCAGTTTGTGACGCACAGATCTGAGATGAAATGAAATGATGAAATGATGAAATGATGAAGTGAAGTTTGATCAGGAAACAGTTTGAGGACAGAGAGAAGAGAGCAGAGATTACACAACCAGCAGGAAAACTACTGACTGAACTCTGAGGAAGACTGTGTGTCTGGTAGCTTAGCTCTACTCTACTCTATTCTATTCTATTCTATTCTATTCTACACAGAGGCACAAACGTGTAGGAAGTCAGCATCCACCAGTCAAATGATGATAAAATCTTGAATTTGGTTGGTAAATGTTTCTACCGGCCAGTTTAACAGCCTTCATTAGAGTCCAGTTCTATTCTAAATATCTAATTGGCTGCTGAAATAGTAAAAGATACTTTACTGTACACTTCCAGGGAATCTGCAGGTTTCAGAAAGAAATATTTTAAGACGTTTAAGATGTTTTTATTGCTATCTGGGACTGAATTTAACAACAATTTAAAAACCAAAAAGACAGAAACAAAGCTGAGCAGTCTGATTCTGACTGAACAGACTGGTGGAATCTAGCAGTGAAATAGTTTGTCTCCTCCCCTGTATTATAATAATAATAATAATAATAATAATAATACACTTTATTTGTATGTCACCTTTCTTAACAGTGATACAAACTGCTTCACAAAACAAGTTCAGAACACAGCAGCAAATCAGAATAAAAACACAAAGAAGGATCAGAAAACTAAAAAAAGTAAATTATGAGGGAAAAAAGAAATAAAGTCAAACAGTAAAACCAAATGAGGGCTTAAGTTTTAAACTGTGAACGTCCCGAACCAGACAGCTGGCAGGTTCGGTCCCTGGAGCAGAACAGCACTCTAATGATATAATAGAATCTAATAGAATCCGTTGTGTATAATACAGAAAGTAGTAGAATCAGTGTGTTTGTTTGTGTTGAAACTGAAGTGAAACGCAGCAGAAGCTGATTCAGATCGAGCGGAGGGAAATCGAGGATTGTCCCCGAATTATCATCATGAAGGCACTGGAAATTCCCATGTTGCTGTTCTGCATCACACACACACTCACACACACACACACACACACACACACACACACACTCATGAATGAACTGAACATCCATAGGAAAAACCCCGCAGGACTAACAGCAGCTTTCTCCTGTTGCAGGGAGCTGAACCTGGCTCTTCGTCATCATCTTCATCGTCTGCATCATCTTCATCATCTTCATCACTCCTGATGCATCATGGCCGGAGCGCTGAGGTACGTCTCCTCTGTTTATTAAAGGGAGAGTCTGTGTTTGGTTTTGGTGGGTGCGTCCGTCGGCGGCCTGCGTGCGGCCTGTCAGAGGGCCTGGAGCCACATATTGAGCCGCTCCCCGCCTGCAGGAGTGAGGCAGCTGTTAGATGACAGAGTGACATCAGAGTTTTCTCCTGTAAGGTTTGACAGGCAGGAGGTTTTGGGGATTTCAGTTCTGATTCACATCTTTCCCTGTTTTTATCTCTGCTGCTTATTGAAGCTGTTATGGATCATAAATGAAGTAAATATTAATATCCATCTAATATTGTTAATCATATACGATACGATGTGATTCGATACGTGATCTGAGTTCAGGATCAATCCAACCAGGATACGATGTGATCAATAAAAGTTCAGGGACAACAAAGTCTGACTGTGCAATTCTGTTTATTTCTGAGACTCAAATCTTTCCAGCGATGCCATTGGCTGCTAGAATGTAAACAACAATTTAAAAATGTCATTACAAAGTGACAATAATATAATTTGGATGGAGAGCTTGTGAAACTGTGATGGTCAAGAGTCTCATTAGTGATTACTACAGCAGAATAACATGGAGCTGATATCACCATTCATGTTCCTGACAGCAGAATAACATGGAGCTGATATCACCATTCATGTTCCTGACAGCAGAATAACATGGAGCTGATATCACCATTCATGTTCCTGACGGACTGACATGTTTTGTATTGAGATTTATTGAATTTAGAGATATATATCGTCCCGTCACTATTGTTTATGTGTTGGAGGGTTTTGGGATCATGCTCAATTATCTGATTTAAATTCACAATTTCACACATTTGCTGCAGTTTGTTTTCTTTGGTCTGAACCAGACAGGAAAAGTCGACTTTGTTGTGTTTCTGTATTTGGTTCGTTTAGCTTCAAACTGACCAATCACAAGCCAACCAGGGCTTGTAAACAAAAGTCACATGACTCACAGCAGCTTGTTGATTGGACAGAGTTTGAACCTGTCATCCTGCAGGTCAGAGACTAGACCTCCTGTCACTTTATCTGACTTGATGGACTTGTCTGTCTCTTCTTCTGTGGTGTTCATACCAGTTCAGAACACATGAAGAAACAGCTGAATATGAGCATCAGTCCAGACTTCATGTTGTTCTGCTAGGCTTTCCGTCTCCTTCTACCCATAATCCCTTGTGTTTCGGGCTGGTTTCCTGTAGTTGGAGTTGCAGTTCTCTTGTTGGAGGACTGAGACTCTCGCTGCCACCAGAGGTCAAAGGTCATTGTTCACCTGGACAAACTGATCAGAACCTGCTGGCTGTTGAACGCTTTAAACATCCAGTGTGGTTGTTATGTTCCAGCTGAAGCTGCAGCAGCTTCACAGAGCTGAGACAGCGGGTGCTGAGGAAGAGGAGGAGAGAGCTTAGAGGAGAACTCCGGTTAGTTTCAACACAATCCACCGTCATGATGCCAGAAACCAGGAACATCAAGCCCATGCAGGTTGGAAGTAAGCGGGGCGATGCTTCACTGCTCTCCTCTGCTCAGACAGAGAAACTTCACACACAAACTGAACCTGAAGGGATTAAAGAGACGATGATGGGAAACATTCCCGACCACAAAACCAACGGGAGTGACGCACTGGAGAAAGTCTGGTTCTACTGAGTGGGAAAAGTCACACACACACAGGTGTATTGTTGCTCATTTTCAAGGAAAAGATTTTAAAAAGTAATATTAAAGGTGTAGTTACCCAAAATGTTACTTTTCTTCTTCAGTCTCACTCTCTGTGATAAAATGGAGCTTTTGGCTGCAGCATTTTCTATAGTGAAACAGTTCAGAGAGCTGCTGGGCGAGCGAGCTTCACTCCACACTGGAGAGAGAGAGAGAGAGAGAGTACAACTCGGTTTTCGTGGTCGGGTTTGATTCCCAAACTGGGGTCCTGGGACCTGCAGGGGTCCCTGAGAGGGTTCCAGGGGTCCACAGGAACAGTTTAAAGTGGTAATCCTTGAGTTCCTCGTTTGTTTTTTTTATCCAGTTTTTATCCTGCACTGCTCTTCCCACAGATCACCTGTCAATCAAACAGTGTGGGCGGAGCTTGGATTTCCTGTTGCTGCAGTTTGCGTTTCTCTTTTTTCTGTCTGTTCAGCCATGGTGGCTATCACTGCTCATGCTAACTACCCAGTTCTTCTTCTTCTTCTGTTGATTCCAAACAAACCGGAAACGTAAAACGCATCACTTCCTGTGTGGCAGGAAAGAGTGACCAGACACCGGCTGTTCAGAACAGACAGAGGAGAAGATTTATGAACTGATAGAGGCTGGATCACTGTTGGGTTAGAGAGAGAGAGAGAGAGAGAGAGAGAGAGAGAGAGAGAGAGAGAGAGAGAGAGAGAGAGGACCAGACAGATGGAGAGTTAGAGGGAAATATCACATGAATAGTTTAATTTCCCTCAGTAGACGTTCGGCTTCCTGAGACTAAGTCTCATCAAACACGGCTCTGCGGCCTGATGTCAATCTATTTTGGCTTCCTTGATATTAAATTTGAATTTTTTGGTTCTGAGAAACAGAAGCAGTTTATTTTCCGAGTTCAATGAATATACAGGAATCGGTGTTTGTGATTGGCTGCCTCAGTGTTTTGGTTCTTTTAGGTAAAACTGGACTGTTTTACTCTGTTGTTTCTGAATCAGTTTGATCAGAAAGCGTCCTGCAGCAGTGGAGGAAAAAGTCCTCAAATACTTTACTTCAGTAAAATATTTGAGGACTTTTTCCTCCACTGCTGCAGTTTCCTCCACTACTGCTGCTAAAAGTTTCCTTCAGTAAAAGTCTAGAAGTATCAGCAGTAAAATGAACTGAAGTATGAAAAGTAAAAGTCGTCATTCTGTCAGAGAGTTAAATTATTGAAGCATGAACCTGTCAGAAGTATTTTAATGTTTTAATGTATGTTAATGATACTGTTGGAGTTTAAACTCTAACAATGCAACATATTTTATGAGCTTATCGTATGTTTTCATGTAACAGCTTATTATGCAAAGTAACTAGTAACTGCAGCCGGCAGATAAATGTAGAGGAGGAGAAGTAGAAAGTCTGAAGAATGGAAAAACTACAAGTACAGTACTTGAGTAAATGTACTTAGTTACTTTCCCCCTCTGTCCTGCAGTAACAGATTAAACCTGCAGTTGATTTTAGGGACCTTAGGGACAGGAAGAGGCCGGCATTAAGAAACATTAGGAAACATTAGGAAACATTAGGAAACATTAGGAAACATTAGGAAACATTTAGAAACATTTAGAAACATTTAGAAACATTACATCAGCTGTTTCAAAGAAGCAGAAAAAGCCCCCAGCCGGCAGGTAAGGTCGGAGGTCGGTGATTTAAAGACAGAAACCCCGAGGGCAAACTTCCCCCTCGGGTTTTTTTCTTGCATGTCTGGTGGGAAACAGAGCGCTGGACAGGTACATTTATTGATCAGGAGACAGGAGGGGGGGACAGGAGGGCGGGTGCGGGGGCAGGGGGGCAGGAGGGGGGGGCGGGGCGGGAGGGGGGGGGGTGGGGGGGGCGGGAGGGGCCGTCCCGTCCCGTCTGAGCTGAGACAGGAGGTCGCTGTTACAGCAGGAGAGGCGACGATTCAGATCAGGAGTTTGATTCAAATTGTGTGACATTGTTCGCCTGAGGCGGACTTTCCTGAGCTTTTGTTTTACAGCCGAGAGTCAGAGGAAGTGGATTCAACACAGAAAACCACCTAGAAAGACAGAGAGAGAGAGAGAGAGAGAGAGAGAGAGAGAGAGAGAGAGAGAGAGAGAGAGAGAGAGAGAGAGAGAGAGAGACTAAACAAACTCCACTCTGACTGGATTTATCTGAAGATGCAGTGTGAGGTGAATTTTATCGTCTTACTTCATGCTGCTGAGTGTTTCTGTGTTTCTGTTGATTCCAGCTGATGTGTTTGTCTTATTTACAGCAGTTTCTCGCTGTATGAATACACAGTATTTATTATTATCAGTATTATCTGTAAAGGACTGACAGCAGAAGGACGGAGCGAGGCGGAGGAGCTTTATAGATTCATTTCACATGTTTTATTCTCCTGTTGGATATTATATTTATTATGTTTACTGGTCTGATCCTTCTGACGCTGTTTTGAGATGTCAGCTGTTTTTACTGGTTTTTAAGTCTTGTTTTTGTTTATTTGTTTGTGCAATGCTTTATAGTAACAACAAGTTAGTAATAATAATAATTGTTATATAATGGCACTTTTCAAAACACAGTAACAAAGCGTTTTACAAAGAAATAAAAAGAACAAAAACCAGCAAAATCGACAGTAAAAACGATGACAGAAAGTAAAGAAATATAAAAGCAAGAAATATAAAAAATAACTTACTAACATTAATAAAAGTTTATAAAAGTAGATTTTAAGAGATGATTTAAAAGATGAAAGTGATTTCTTACTCGGTTTTTAAAAGTGCAAGGGTTCCTCCAGGGTTCTCTGGTTAGGGTTCTAGTTCTATATGGAACCACTATGACAAAAGAACCGGTTGATTGGTTAAAAAATACAAAAAAAAGGAGGTAAATCAGAATAATTCTTAAAAGGTTATTTTCATTCTGCTGGTTCAGAACATTTCTGAAAGGGTTCTTCACAGGACCATAAAGCGTTCTGCTGCGGTACAAACCTAAAACCATTTTCTGGTTCTAGGTAGAACCGTTTTTGTTAAGAGTGTACACAGAAAGAGGAGGGTTCTCCTTTTTTGGTTAAGCTTCTGTGTAGAACGGTCGCTTGGTGCTACAGAGAACCTGAAAGCGTCATCTTTTCAAATCTCTTCTTAAGATTGATTTTTATACTTTATTTGATTTTATATATTAATTTGTCTTTCTTTCTTATTTGTTTTTATCTTTTTTTTAATATCATTTGCTTCCGTTTCTGTTTCAGTTTTTTCAAAGCATGTTGTAAACTCAGTTTGTAGATAAGTGCAATATAGATAAAGTTTATTATTATTATCATTTATTAAATCTTTACAGCACCATTAAGGGTTCTGCCATAGTACAAACCTAAAGAACCATTTTCTGGTGCTATATAGAACTGTAATGCTAGTTCAGGTCTGAAGAACCCTGTCAGGGTGCTGAGGGGAACCGTGTGTGTTCAGAGTGTTGAACACAGAGATGTAACGCAGCGTGTGATGTCACACGCCGCGCCGCGCCGCGCTGAGCTGAGCTGGAATTCTGGGGGTTTTCCTCCGCTGGTGTTTTTACTCTCTGATCCACTTCCTGGAAGTGACTGCAGTTAGAGAGAGAGAGAGAGAGAGGGAGGGGTAGAACGACAGAGAGAGAGAGACAGACAGAGACAGAGAGGTAGAAACAGAAGAGAGAAGGAGAGAGAAGGGGGAGAAAGAGAAGGAGGGGTAAAACTACAGCGAGAGAGAGGAAGAGAGAGAGGTAGCAAACAGAAGGACAGAGAGAGAAAAAAAAGGAGAGAGAGAGAGAGAGAAACAGCATTGAATTGCAGCCTCTCGTTGATCCTGCAGGTCAGTTATGTGAAAACGAAACTACTGTGTGTGTGTGTGTGTGTGTGTGTGTGTGTGTGTGTGTTGTTCTGCAGTCTGTTTTTCTGTCGTTTTGTTTTGTTCTCTTCTGTTTTGTTTTGTTCTGTTGTTTCTTCCTCTCCGTCTCTCTGGAGTTTCAGCTTGGTGTTCAGAAGGGATTTAAAGTGAGTCAGGTCAGACATGATGCTGACTGCAGACTGCTACTTCCTGTATGTGTGTGTGTGTGTGTGTGTGTGTGTGTGTGTGTGTGCGTGTGTCTTCATAAGGTTTGCAGGACTCACTGTTGTTTCTTGTGTTTCTCCTCCAGGATCAGTGAAGCTCAGTACAACATGAGCGTCTATGACAATGAGGTGAGTCGCTTTATATTAGAACATTTAACATTTTATATATGTTGCCATGAAGAGGCTTTACAGTTTCCTGTCCAACCTGCTGCAGCAGCTGAGTCTCATGATGGAGGAACATGTAGAACTGTGTGTTAGTTAATAAAGTGTAAATCTGTAGAACTGTGTGTTAGTTAATAAAGTGTAAATCTGTAGAACTGTGTGTTAGTTAATAAAGTGTAAATCTGTATGAAGCAGCTAGAAGCAGAGAGCAGCTGAGTCAGCTTGTTGTGGTGTGGCTGTAGATCCATTCAGTAACGTTCTCAGTAAAAGTGAATAGTGTGATAAGGTGGATTTGGTTACTGTGACACAGTAAACTGTCTTGTCTTTAGCCCTAGTCTCTACTCCAAAACACTCTGAGTTGTAGCTTGAGAAGAGTCAGCTCAGTTAACCTGAACAAACTGTTAGCTAGCTAACTAGCCGGCAAACACGCTGATGTTAATGTGAACATGCTAACGCTAGCCGCTACTAGCTACGTTAGCTAGTGTGCTAATCAGATGTGTTAACAACAAGACGGTGATGTTAGCTGACCAGATACTATGGTTAGCTAGCTAACAAGCTGACATTATCTAAACACTAAATCAATCAGATGGATCAGTGATGAAATGATCAGTTCAGTCAGAAACAGACAGAAATTAACCGTCTGTTCAATTCTGTTGAGACGACAGAAACACAGTCAGCTGTTCAGAGCTGAAGACCTCCAACATGGCCGCCAACGTCCACAAAATGACAGATGTTGCGTTCTATCTAAAATACCTTTCCTTCTTCCCAGCTGTTTATGAATTTGACGTACGACTACATCCCTCCAACGGACATAAAGACAGAACCCTACATACCTGAGACAGGTAAGAAGTCACATGTTCACAGTAACAGTAAAAGTATTAAAGCGCTGAGTAAGAAGTAGAGAGTAAGAAATAGTAAGAAACAGAAGATCCGGACCTCGGGTTTGGTTCCCCCCTCAAGACTTCAAGACTTTCTAGAACCTCCTTTAAGGACCAGTACCTGCTTGTACTTGGGGACAGAGACTTAAACTCTCTAGAACCTCCTGCTGGTACCTGAGAACCTAGATTTTCTAGAGCCTTTCTCAAATCAACAGTACCTGTAAGTACCTGGGAACCTAGACCTACAATTTGTAGAACTTGCTCAAAGGGACGGTACCTGGAGCCCTAGAGCTAGACTTTCAAGAACCTTCTTAAACAGACAGCACCTGCTAGTACCCGCAAACCTAGATCTAGACTTTCTGAAACCTTCTGGAATCTAGATCTAGATTTTGTAGCATCTCCCACCAGTACCTGGAAACGTAGAACTACAAGTTCTAGAACTTCCTCAAAGGAACAGTACCTGCGAGTACTTGGGAACCTAGACCCGGACTTTCTTGAACCTCTTCTAAGTAACTGGAAACTGAGACCTAGACTTTCCACCACCTCTGTAAATGGACAGTACCTGCTAGTACCTGAGAACCTGGAGCTACAATTTCTAGACCTTACTCACAGGGACAGCACCTGGGAACTATTCTAAAAAAAATGTAAATCATATTTGTCTGGTGAAATAGTGAAAGCTGCTGGTGAACTTTCGAAACCATCAAAAACGTTTGTTTTCTACCCAGTTGAATGTCTCTTGACATCAACTGAAACTACTATAAGAGTGAAATGAATTGAAACGAATGAAAAAGAGTTAATTAAGTGACTGGCCAGGTCATTAACTGCAGATATATTTCTGTTTCAGCTCATGGTCCTTATATTCAAATCATTGAGGAGCCCAAACAGGTAAGCCTGACGATTACATCCTTGTACAATCAAGTTTGTAATAATTCTACAAACTAATTTACATTTACACTTTATTCTCTGAGCTGACACTTAGGTCAGAATAAGCTTCAGTTCCTAGATCACCAGCATTACAAGCAACCAATAGTAAGGCGGTCAAGGGTCAGAGGTCACAGCACCCTGACAACAGGTGGAACAAATATAATAGTAGTTACTAGGTAGAAATAAGAACCAGGGAGAATTGTTTTAACCAAAGAGAGAAGAGGATGTAATGAAAATAGTCTTTGATTATTTAACTAACTGCTCAGTCTGTACATCCACTCGTTGCATAAGCCGGGTTCTTCTTTCTCTTCATAGCAAAACTGTTTGATTTACATACCGACAGACAGTCACTCCAGACACTGTGTGCTTTGTCCCAGCGGCTCTCTGTAATCAGATGACCTTTAGCAGTTGAGTAGGGAAGGAGCGGTAGAAATTCCCTAACGTTCTCCAGGTAGACGCAGCCGGTCTCCCTGCCCTGCAGAACCGTCAAGTCAGTCCCGCACTATGACTGCTGGGAAAACCCTGGATTAAGGAAGTGGCTGTTACAGTAACTAGTAAACAGACGAGTGGAGGGGATTCACACTGTGTTGGTGTGTGTTCGTGTGTTGATATCTGTCCCTGAGAGCCGCTCGCTCTGACAAGCATTAGAAAATGAGACAAGTCCTCTAAAGTGAGGCCAGTTGGATGGCTGTCATATTGATACGGTCATTTTTAAATTAAATTAAATTAAATTAAATTTAAGTTTAGTTTATGCGTCATTATGATGGATTTTTTGCTGTTTCTTTTTATTGCCAATTTGTTAATATCATTGTAACTTATGTTTTGAAAAGTGCTACATAAATTAATTATTCTTATTATTAATTCTTATTCTTTTTCTTATTATTATTATTATTATTAGTAGTAGTAGTAGCAGTACCAGGAGTAGTGGTAACAGCAGTAATAGCAGCAGTTGTAATAGTAATAGTAATAGTAGTAGTATCAGTAATAGTAGTAGTAGTATCAGTAATAGCAGTAGTAGTAGTAGTAGCAGTAGTATTAGTAGTAGGGTCATTTTAAGGTTAAGACTGTGGGTTATGTTATAATAATTCAAATAATAAGAGTAAGAATGAGTATAATTTTATGTGTAAAGCACTTTCCAAAACAAAGTTTCAAAGTGCTTTAGAGGAAACTAATCAGGTGCTGAAGAGCTGAAACATTTCAGACAATACAGACAGTCACAGATCACATGTACAGACTGTAGGAGGCAGCGACAGCTGCATAACATCAGAAAATAATACATAATTCTACAGTTTTAAACTAATAGCTATCAAATGCAAATTCATAAAACTGTATGTGTGTGTGTGTGTCCAGAGGGGGTTTCGTTTCCGTTATGAGTGTGAGGGTCCGTCCCACGGCGGGCTCCCAGGAGCCTCCAGTGAGAAGAACCGGAGAACCTACCCAACTGTAAAGGTGAGTCACAGTAACTGCTGTCTGAAACCGGTCTCCATTCAGACCCTGTGGGGGGGGGGGGGGGGGGCAAACAGTTCGCCCCAAAATGATAAGAAGACAACCACAACTGCTTCAATTTATCAGGGAAGCTAGCTAGCTTACTAGTTAGTAAGCTACTAGCTAGCCATAGGTTAGCCTCTGGTAGCTAGAGATAATGGGCCGCATATATTAAAATATGAACTAATCCCTCTGGATTCTTGAGGTCCATTTGTTTCTAATATGTTTTGCTAATATGTTTTTTGAGTATTCAAAATGGCCGCCGTGTGAATAAGGTCAAATGAAGTCACGACCACAGTGAGTTAGCTGCTGCAGCTCCGTCCGTGAACTGAATGAGGTCATCGTTAAAGACTCACTGTTGTCCAGGAAGGAAAAAGACATTTTGATATAAAAATACAAGAAAATAAACATTTTGCAATTTTTGGGGCATTTATTGTTAAATATATACAGTATATGTTATATTAAATTAAATTTGCTAAAAACATGAGAAGTTTTTCATGTTGTCTCACTCTCCCTGTCTCTCTCCCCCCCCCCCCTCTCTCTCCCCCCCCCCCCCCCCCCCAGGTTAATAACTACGTGGGTCACGCCCGGGTGGAGGTCCAGTTGGTGACCCACATGGACCCACCCCGCGTGCACGCCCACAGCCTGGTGGGGAGGCAGTGCACGGAGAACGGCACGTGCACGCTGGACGTCGGCCCCAACGACCTCACCGCCTCGTCAGTATCCAATCAGATCGCAGCTGGAAAATTTGATCATGTCTGACTTTTTTACATTTAGATATTAGTCATTTAGCTGACTCACTTATCCAGGGAGACTCCACTGAGGGCAACAGCAGAATAAACTTCAGTTCCTAGATCACCAACATAGTCAAAGGTCAGAGGTCACAGCAGCCTGACAGTAGATGGATCAAATATTCCTGTGAGCCTGGAACGATCATGATGAAGGGAAAGCGAAGGGAAAGAGACAGAAGAGCAGGGAGAAAAGGTGGAAAGTTTTTTTTTTTCATCATTATTTCTCTTTCTCTATTGAGCAACGTGAAACTCCAAAGAGGAACTGCGGTCATGATGCTGACTTCATTCCATAAACAAAACTTCCCAAAATGCAGTTTGAGAAGATCGGATGTTTTGCAACCGAGAGAACAGGAGCGACTGCAGAGGAAAAATATGACAAATCTGATTGAAGCATGACATTTAAAAACATGACAAACCTGATTCAAAAATGAACAATTGGTTCCTTGTAAAGTGTCGTCGAGCAAGGCTTCTGACCTCTGACCTCTGACCTCTGACCCCTCTGCTGAACTGTGGTTGCGTATTAAATTAAAATAAGAAACTTTAACTTTAATGAAATTTGGATCGTTGCAGCAGCAGAGAACAGGATACAGCAAAAAAACAAGAGAAGAAAAAAAGAATATAAAGACAAGGATATATTCAGAATATAGATAGATATAGAAGAATATAGAAGATATAGAATATAGTATTAAAATAAGTGAAAATATAGAGATATACAGTACGCAATATATATCAAATGAGGAAAAAATCAAGATATGAAAGGTACATGGATGTGTGTTTCTCAGAGTGAGATGTGAAGAAATAAATTCCATCATTGCATCACATGATCATTCGTGGTTAGGATAACAAACGGATAGCAAAGCTCCATAATGCTGACTGGTGATGTCACTTCCTGCAGCTTCAGTAACCTGGGGATCCTCCATGTGACCAAGAAGGGCGTGGTGGAGGTTCTGAGCAAGAGGCTGAGAGACGAGCGGCGGCGGCAGAAAGGGCTGCACTACCACTTCACAGGTACCATCATGACGATTTAGATGAAAAATAACTTGTTTTTACCTTTTTGTCGATGTTGCTGGACTGACTGTTCACCTGTTCACCTGTACAGGACAAAAAAACACCTCAAAAAATGTTTTATATCAAACATTTTATATCAAAATGAACAGAGTGTCTCTTTCCGGTAAACAGCACATTTCTGTTCATCCTGCACTCGGGGGCGGAGACAAACATTTCATCTAATGAAATAGTGATAACCGGAGGTGGAGACTCGAGTCACATGACATGGACTCGAGTCAGACTTTTAATTGCTTGAGACTTGACTTGATGCATGAAGAGAAGACTTGAGACTTGACTTGACTTGGGTTCTGGTGACTTGGGACTTGACTCTGACTTGTACTTTGATGACTTGAAAAGGTTTCTAAAGTCTTGACTTGAGATCTTGTGTTTGTGTAAATGACTTAGATTGAAAGTGATGAGATTTGTTCCAGCGGACGACTGAATTTAAATTCTGTTTTCTGAATTTGTATGGAATGATTGAATTTATTGAAGTTGAAACTGATTATAGAAATCAAACTCATGATGCTCTTACCAAGTTTTTATCCTATTAAAACCATATTGCATTGAAAAGTCCTAGATATTTAGTTTTCTTTAAGATATTAAATTGATACTGGACTCTTGATTTGTTCTGACTTGACTTGCTGTTCTACATTTAGACTTGAGACTTGACTTGAGACTTGACTTGAGACTTGTGCCTCAAGACTTGGGACTCGAGCAAAGTTGACCGTTGGAGTTATTCCTTCAACTCCCCGCTGTTTTTTTCCCAGCATGCAGCTCAGTTCAGCTGCAACATGGACGAAGGAGTGTTTTGTTTTTTGGCCGCTTCACCTGAAACTCTTTTCCCAGACGGAGCGACGGAGGCGGAGAATATTCCTCCACAACCACTTCATCCATATCTCATTAATATTCAAATAAGCCCCTCCTACTGACGCTTCCCGCCCTAACTTCCTGTTCCATTCAGAAATATGTGAACACGTGGAAGCAGATCACGCTCTGCATGACTCTTCATGGCTCTTTAAAGTCACTGTGATGTTTTTCTGAACGTCGCCTGGTCAGGAGGAGGAAAATGATGCTTCAGTTGATTTAAAGTGGCAGTAAGTCATCTGTGACTTTAATCTCCCTCTGCTGGCAGCCAGTAGGAATTACAACAACACTGACAGATCTCTGCCACAGCTTACGGTGGCCTGTAATGGACACAAGTAATAAAGTCACAGTTTCAAAATATAAAGGAGTAAACTAGCTCATTGGAGCAGAGATCCAACTGAAACATCTAGTGAAGAGGTGATTTATCACAATGCTAAATACTGGAATAATAAAACTGCTTTGGCTTTTGCTTTTTCGGCTGAAATTTGAACTGAAATTTTCACATGTGAAGCTATAATATGTGTCACAAAGCCACATGTGAATTTGACATTTTCGTATGTGATTGTCTTTAGGACGTTATGTGGCTGAAAACCACTGGTTGAGTCGGTTACAGTGATGTAACAAATTAAGTGAATAAAAAAACCCAGGGGCTTTTAAAAATATCTAAAAATATCTTCAAAGAATCAGGTCAGAGGCTGGATGTTCCTCAGCTGGATGCACTTTGGATAAAAAGGTTCCTCTGGAAATCCTTTTGGAAAAGAGAGAGAACCAAGACGCTCCGACAGTCTGTTAAAAAGACTTCATTATGTCTGGCTGCTCATAAGAACTGCAGACGTTTGACTTTTCCCTTCAGTCCATTTTAAATCCATCCATCACAGAACAGATTGTGTCTCTCCATCAGCAACAGAAACTGGATCAACAGAAACTGACAAACTGTGGATCCATTCACAGTGAGAAGAGGAATCTGACTTTACTTTGTTTCTGCACTTTATTTTGTCGTTTCTAATGTTTCCAGTGAAAAGAATCTAGTTTGAACTCTGACCTCTCTCCTTTTAGAATCACATGGAAAAGATCACAGCTAACAACGTTCTCTCTCTCTCTCTCCCTCTCTCTTTCTTCCTCTCTCTCTCCCTCTCTCTCTCTCTCCCTCTCTCTCAGACGCAGAGGAGAACTCCATCCTGAAGGAGGCGAAGGAGCTGGGGAAGGTGATGGACCTGAACATCGTGAGGTTAAAGTTCACGGCCTTCCTGCAGGACAGCAACGGAGGCTTCACCAGAGCGCTGAAGCCCGTCGTCTCAAACCCGATCTACGACAGCAGTGAGTCCGGGTCACATGGTTCACCACACGGGTCACCACACGGGTCACCACACGGGTCACCACACGGGTCACCACACGGGTCACCGCCCGCCTGCTGGGACTCTGCAGGAGCTCTGAGATTAAAGTCAGAATTGTGACAATAAAGTCAGAATTCTGAGAATAAAGTCAGATTCTCAGAGATTATAGTCGGAATTTTGAGATTTAAGTCAGAATTTCAGAGAATAGTCTAAATTTTGAGATTAAAGTCAGAATTTGAGAGAAGAAAGTCAGAATTTTGAGATTAAAGTCAGAATTTCAGAGAATAGTCTAAATTTTGAGATTAAAGTCACAATTTGAGAGAAGAAAGTCAGAATTTTGAGATTTAAGTCAGAATTTCGGAGAATAGAATTTTGAGATTAAAGTCAGAATTTCAGGGAATAGTCTAAATTCTGAGATTAAAGTCAGAATTTGAGAGAAGAAAGTCAGAATTTTGAGATTAAAGTCAGAATTTCAGGGAATAGTCTAAATTTTGAGATTAAAGTCAGAATTTTCAGATCAAAGTCAAACCCTGAGATTCTGATTTTATTCTCAGAATTCTGACTTTAATCTCAGAAGTCAAATACATTTTTCACATTTGTCCCTAATCCCCTTCCGTAAACAAGAATTATCAAGAGGAATTGTTTGGAAAAATTAAGTTTCCGATTGTACAGGGAACAGTCTGGCAGCTGGTAGGTTTGTGTTAAAACATATTTATCATTATGGTTCTGCTGTAGAACATTAAAGAACGATCTGTCTGCAGTGTGACTGCAGGAGGCAAAACGAACCTGACTCACCTCCTGTCACTGTATCTGACATGATGGACTCGTCTGTCTCTTCTTCTGTGGTGTTCACACCAGTTCAGAACACATGAAAGAAACAGCTGAATATGAGCATCAGTCCAGACTTCATTTTGTTCTGCTAGGCTTTCCGTCTCCTTCTACCCATAATCCCTTGTGTTTCGGGGCGGTTTCCTGTAGTCGGTTGGATTAACGGTTCTCTTGTTAGAGGACTGAGTTATTTGCGTCAATCACTCAACTTTCTGTTTGACCTGCAGAGTCGCCCAACGCCTCCAACCTGAAGATCTCTCGGATGGACAAGACCTGCGGCTCGGTGCTCGGAGGAGACGAGATCTTCCTGCTGTGTGACAAAGTCCAGAAAGGTGAGCGACGAAATCCAGACAGACTCTTATATACTTTCTGTTTTTACCTCTTTAGTCTTCCTACAGTTTTAAAAGAAGCTTCTGAAAAGCTTGTTAAGACTCATTTGTACAAAAAGACCTTTTCATGATATGATTTGTACGTTTTATGCTGAACTTTAGTATTTTATTTTGTTTTATTAGTAGTAAGATTCAAGATTTCAGGATTCAAGATTTCCTTTTATTGTTATTGTACAAGTACAACCAAATTCTTATTTGATTTGTTTTTATTTTATGTCTTCATTTTCTTTTTTTGCTGTTTAATTTCTTTGTGGCCTGTTTGTGAAGCACTTGGTAACGTCTGTTTGATAAAGAGCTCTGTGAATAAAGTTTATTTTATTATTATGATAAAAGCAGGGATTCAGAGTCGGCGCCGCCTGCTGTTCATTCAGTTTTATTCTGTTGTCGTTCTTGTTATTTGCATTGGCTTGTATTGATCTTTGTTGTATTGCCTGTTAAAGTGTTTGAAACGTGCTACACAAGAACAGTTTATTATCAGTGGAGAAAAGTCCCATCAGATATATCCCATCATGCCTTTCTGCTGCACGTTCCAGATGATATTGAGATCCGTTTTTACGAGGAAGACGAGGACGGAGGCTGGGAGGCTTTTGGAGACTTTTCACCCACCGACGTCCACAAACAGGTACTGTGTGTGTGTGTGTGTGTGTGTGTGTGTGTGTGTTTATATGAATGAGTCATTGTGTTTCATTTACATCAAGGAAAAGATAAACGCTGTGCAGCCTCAGCAGCTCGGCTTTCATCTGAGCAGCGGGGGAATTCTCACATTCAGCAGCAACACACATCTGATATTAACTCTGTTTCAGCAGCCAGGCTGAGTCAGAACAACAGACTGGGGGAGGGAGGCTGACACACACACACACACACACACACACACACACAGTCAAGGGTTCAGTGCCTTGCTCATGGGCTCTCTGGCAGATGTTGAAAGAGCAGAGAGTGTTATCAAAAAGAGATTGGATCATCTGAATATGAGTCAGCACTTTGTATATTTCTTAGATTTCTTCTTAAAATAGAACATTTTAAGAAGAAATCTTAGCAGTAGCAGTAGCAGCAGTACTACATTCATAGTACATCATTCTTCTTCTCCTCCTCTCTCTGCAGTATGCCATCGTGTTTAAAACTCCTCCGTACCACAGCACAGAGATCGAGCGGCCGGTCACCGTCTTCCTGCAGCTGAAGAGGAAGAAGGCCGGAGACTGCAGCGACCCCAAACAGTTCACCTACGTACCGCAGGTCCAAGGTCAGCCACTGGGAACTCTGGGAACACTGGGAACTCTGGGAAACACAGAGAAACACTGGGAAACACTAAGAAATACCCAGAAATACTGGGAAATTCTGAGAACACTGGGAAACACAATACTGTTTTACATTTACATTTTAAGCTTCAATTCCTAGATAAACAACATTACAGACAACCAGTAGTAAGGGAATGAAAGCAGTAAGAGCCCGTCTCCACTGCAGCTGTACATGAAGAGCGAGGCAGGATGCTGGAGTTTGGGTTTTGGGGTCAAAGGTCAGGGTTTTGGGGTTTTCCTCTGTGGAAACGTTAGCAGGCGCCCGGTTTCAGTCTACCTACTCAGCAGATGTTCGTTAAACAGCAGAATCACGAAAAATGGAAAACGAGATAACAAAAAAAAAGTTTGAGGGGAAGAAAAGAAAACATGTTTTGGTCTCAACAGGCTTCGTCTGTCCCACTTCTTCTTTTCTCATCTTTCGCTTTTCAATATTTCATTTCCCACGTTCTGCCTCTTTCTCTCCTCTCCTATCCTCCTTCCTTCTCTCCTCCTCCTCTGTCCTCCTTTCCTCTCCTCCTTCCTCCTCTCCTCTTCTGTCCTACTTTCCTCTCCTCTTTCCTCTCCTGCTCTTTCCTCTCCTCTCCTCCTCTCCTCCTTTCTCCTCGCTTCATCTTCATCTCCCACTCTTCTTCTCCTCCTCGTCTCTCCTCATCATCTCTCCTGTTGTTCTCCTTTTCCTTCTCCTTCCACCATCTCTCTCTCTCTCTCTCTCCTCACGATCCTCTCCTTCTCTCTCTCCTTCAGATAAAGAGGAGGTGCAGAGGAAAAAGCAGAAGCCCCTCCCCCACTACGACCCATGGAGAGGAGGAGGAGGAGGAGGAGGAAGAGGAGGAGCAGCCGGAGGGTTCGGAGGAGGAGGAGGAGGTGAGGAAACGGCAGTAACACAAATCTTCCAAGAAATCATTCATTTTTTAATCAATAATTCAATTTTCCATCAAGCAGTTATAACATTCAAAACATTTTTACATCAAAGTTTTTGTCTCTGAGAAATCAGCACCAGCTCGTTAGCATGTGTTAGCAATGCTAGTGCAAGTCAATGGGGTGTGAAACCACTGCTTTCAAAATCCCATCCAAGTGCTTTGAGACAGTTCAGTTATGTATTCTTACTATTACTACAGCTGTGGAGGTATAGATATGTATATATAAGACAGTTTTAAAAAATAATCCCTTTAAATGAAGTGTTATATGGTCAGCGGTGTGTGTTTATCAGGTATTTTACAGCAGCTTCCACTGTGACTCAGCCAATCAGGAGCGAGGACTGCAGCTACAGTATTCGGAAAAATTAAATAAGTTTCATTCCAAAATGAGAAAAGTAATATTATCATTCATTTGAAAACACTGACACCTAAAGAGACGCTTCTACAGACTGGATCCAACAGATCTTAGAGATACTGATTTTTTTCTTCTTCTAAAATCGTGTTTTGGAAATACAAGATGATTATCAGTCTGCTCACACTGGGAGAACTGGGAGCTGACAGCAGACTCTGTTTCCCTCTGCAGGATTCCAGTTCAACCAGCAGATGAACGGAACAGGAGGAGGAGCAGGAGGAGCAGGAGGAGCAGGAGGAGGAGGAGGAGGTTTCTACGCCGGAAGCTTCACTGGCTATGGAGGGGGAGGAGCTCAGATGTCAGGCTCCGCCCCTCAGACAGGGGTCACCCAGCAACAGACAGGAGGACAGACAGGAGGACAGACAGGAGGACAGACAGGAGGACAGACAGGAGGACAGACAGGAGGACAGACAGGAGGACAGACAGGTTCACCGGTACAACAGCAGCTGTTCCAGATAGGTAAGATACAGCAGTAAGGATTAAAAACCTTCACAGTAAAATATGTTTCAGACATGAACTGTGTAACAATATGAACAGAAACACTGAAAATTGAAAATTGTACGATGGGTAGTTTCAAGTCTGTTCATTTTTTCGGACCAAAGAAACAGAGCCGCTGTTTCCTCACTGTTGCCTGTCAGTGTGGAAAAGTTGATGTGACTGAACACCCATCAGCAGCCAATCACGTGCTATCTTTGCCACATGTCCCGCCTATCGCGATGTGATAGTGATGTGAACGCAGAATATATATTCTATCTACTAATGTTATTTTGGGTGCCCTGTATACATGCTGCAATTCATATGTTTTTATACTTTTCACTCATATATTTCCACTTTCTACTTTCTGGCGTTGTAGTTGTCAGTTGCGTTCTGTTCGACACCCCATCTGCCATGTTCTTATTCATATTGTCATTTTTCTTTGTTGTATCCTGTTATCTGCTGCTGCAGTGACCCAGCCTCCCCACAGGGTCATTCATGTTTCATCTAACCTAATCTAACGTAGTTCCTGAAGCCCCGGTGTGTTCAGATGAATAATCCCTCCTCTCCGGTTGTGTTCCAGCTGCCGCTCTGCACAGCCGAGCCTCGCAGAGCGCCCGGCAGACGGCCGGCGCTCTGCTGCAGTACTGCAGCACTGGAGACGTCCGGGTCCTTCTGGCCATCCAGAGACACCTGTGTGGGGTCCAGGACGACAACGGAGACACGTGGGTTTTACTAACTCATTCATTAGCTTTCTTTCTCGAGAGTGAGAACAACAACAAAAGAACGGCGAGGCGGCGTGACGGTCGACCGGTCAGCCAGGCCGCCTCCAGTTCAGACGGCTGTGTGGTCATATATCCCATAATACCCTTCAGCAAGACACAACCAAACACAGATGACTTTACAGGCTGGACTGACATCTACTGGTTAACAGCATGCCATTGCAGTTGTAATCTGCTGTTCTCTCTCTGTCTCTGTGTTTGGTTTCCCTCTGACCTGCTCCACCCCAACCACCGGATCAATATCATTTATCAAAAAATCTAAAAGTTAGGATAACAGCTTTGAACTTAGGAATTAAGAAGATAGTAGATTTTTGGTGCAATAGTGATTTTCTACATTGGTTTTGGTGGTAATACTGTAGTTTTCTGTATGTTGACAGTTTGTCAGCAGAGGTTAGCTTACCGCGTGGTTTGATGTTTCCTCCTTTGCCTTCCCACAGTCCTTTGCACCTGGCCATCATCCACCAGCAGACTGGAGTGATCCAGCAGCTGATCCACACTCTGCTCAGCAGCCAACAACACAGAGTCCTCAACACAGCCAACCACCTCCGACAGGTAAATAACTCACCTCAACACAGTAACACAGGTAACTAACTCACCTCAACACAGTAACACAGGTAACTAACTCACCTCAACACAGTAACACAGGTAACTAACTCACCTCAACACAGTAACACAGGTAACTAACTCACCTCAACACAGTAACACAGGTAAATAACTCACCTCAACACAGTAACACAGGTAAATAACTCACCTCAACACAGTAACACAGGTAACTAACTCACCTCAACACAGTAACACAGGTAACTAACTCACCTCAACACAGTAACACAGGTAAATAACTCACCTCAACACAGTAACACAGGTAACTAACTCACCTCAACACAGTAACACAGGTAACTAACTCACCTCAACACAGTAACACAGGTAAATAACTCACCTCAACACAGTAACACAGGTAACTAACTCACCTCAACACAGTAACACAGGTAACTAACTCACCTCAACACAGTAACACAGGTAACTAACTCACCTCAACACAGTAACACAGGTAACTAACTCACCTCAACACAGTAACACAGGTAAATAACTCACCTCAACACAGTAACACAGGTAACTAACTCACCTCAACACAGTAACACAGGTAACTAACTCACCTCAACACAGTAACACAGATAACTAACTCACCTCAACACAGTAACACAGGTAAATAACTCACCTCAACACAGTAACACAGATAACTAACTCACCTCAACACAGTAACACAGGTAAATAACTCACCTCAACACAGTAACACAGGTAACTAACTCACCTCAACACAGTAACACAGGTAACTAACTCACCTCAACACAGTAACACAGGTAACTAACTCACCTCAACACAGTAACACAGGTAACTAACTCCTAACTAACTCACCTCAACACAGTAACACAGGTAACTAACTCACCTCAACACAGTAACACAGGTAACTAACTCACCTCAACACAGTAACACAGGTAACTAACTCCTAACTAACTCACCTCAACACAGTAACACAGGTAACTAACTCACCTCAACACAGTAACACAGGTAACTAACTCACCTCAACACAGTAACACAGGTAACTAACTCACCTCAACACTATAACACAGGTAACTAACTCACCTCAACACAGTAACACAGGTAACTAACTCACCTCACCATAACCAACTGCCTTAGCTAACCAAGCTAACTCCTTGGTACAGACAGCCAACACTTCAGACCACTAACACACTCCTAACCAAATCCTAACCTCAACACAACCAACCACCTTAAGACACACAGACAGATACATTACTTAGTCACCATCTAACTCTTAACTAACTCCTTCACTAAGCACAGCTAGCTAACAGACTGCAGACCTCCAAGTTACACTGAACGTCTCTTCATGAAAAACTTATGCTAGCTTCTCAATAACAAACCTCTCTCCTCTCCTCCATCCTTCCTTCTCCCCCTCCCTCCCTCCCTCCCTCCCTCTCTCCAGACTCCCCTCCACCTGGCGGTGATCACCCGACAGGTGAAGGTGGTGGAGGTGTTGTTGCGGGCGGGGGCGGATCCCAGCCTGCTGGACCAAGATGGCCGCAGCCCGCTGCACCTGGCGGCGCTGGCCGGAGACGACGCGGCGCTGCGCCCCCTGCTGGCTCACCTGGGGGAACGCCACGCCCACCTGGTCAACACCGCAGACTACCATGGTGAGTCACGCCATATGGCAGTTTGTTGATATATATATATATCAAGTATATATAGAACAGAAAAGCAAAATACATTTCATTATATTATGTATTAAAATGTATTTTCAGACTGCTCAGACTCAATAGATATGTGCAGTTAAAGCTAGAAAACATATTTACGTGTCATTCTTCTGTCTCTCTCTCTCTCTCTCTCTCAGGTCTTCATCCGCTCCACCTGGCGGTGAGGAGGGGGGGTGAGCGTTGTCTTCGTCTGCTGGTGGAGGGCGGAGCTAAAATCAACGCACCTGAGCAGAAGAGTGGAAGCTCCGCCCTCCACCTGGCTGTCAGGGACAACCTGTTCAAGGTGGCCTGCTTCCTCATTACTGAGGTATGACACACACACACACACACACACACACAGCAATACACACGCAAACAGTCAGTGTGTGTAATGTTAACTTCCTTGTTGCCTGGTGTGTGTGTGTGTGTGTGTGTGTGTGCAGCTGAAGGCGGATGTGAACATGTGCACGTTTGGAGGAAACACGGCGCTCCACCTGGCGGCCGGTCTGGGCTCGCCAACCCTCTGCTCCATGCTGATCGCTGCAGGTCAGAGACGAAAAGAAGTTAATCAATCAATCTAAACTTCATTTACATATTGAGTATTTCACACATAAGGAAACTTCATTTAAAAAAAAACAAGAATAAAGACGAGCAGTAAAGATTTAAAGTCCCATCTGATTCAGCTGTCCTCTCCTCGGTCTCAGGATCAGAATAAAGTTCTTCACGATGTTCTGTGTTTAGTTCAGTGATTAAACGGAAGCTGTTTTCCTCTCAGGAGCCGATAAGAACGTGGAGAACGACGAGCCGCTCTTCTTCAGCTCCTCTTCCTCAGACGAAGAACAGGAAGAGAACGAGCCAATCAGAGAGCAGGTCAAAGCCTCGCAGCCAATCAACCCTCGCAAGAGACCGGCGTCCGGACACACGCCGCTGGACCTAGCCAAATGCCAGAAGGTACGGCGGAAAATCATTCAGATATATGAAAACACATAAAAGTGTAGTGGAATTTATGGGATATAATGTTTAATGCAATGTAGATAAAATGTTGAAATAATCAAAGTGAAGTGGAAGATAGTAAATTTATATTCAGAACTTATTTAGTGAGTTTGGATTCATGAAGTTCCATCTTTTGAGATATTGAAGGTTCAAATCTTCACGTCCTGTAGAGAAAAACTACGGAAGAGGATTAGGGCCATATGTGAAAAATGTATTTGAGTTCTGAGTTTAAAGTCAGAATTCTGAAAAAAAAGGTCAAAATTGTGAGAAAAAAGTCGGAATTTTGAGTTTTGACTTTTTTCTCAGAATTCTGACTTTAAACTCAGAACTCAAATACATTTTTCACGTGGCCCTAATCCTCTTCTGTACAAAACTAATCGTAATAACTTTTTAAAATGTATTTTTGTTACCACTTAAAGTTTTTAGAGTTACTTAAATGAAGAATTCATTTTTCTCTTAAATGTCATTTGAAACTTCCATCTTTATATTCTGCTTTCTTGAAAATATCCTGGAAAAATAATGTTTGCTCTTCTCTTTTCTCTGTTTGGATTTTCACTTTCTTGTCTCTTTACTTTTTCCTCTGCTCTCCTTTTCTGTTTTCGTCTCCTCCTCTCCTCGTCTCCTCTCCTCGTCTCCTCTCCTTCCCTCAGGTGAGGAACCTGTTGGATTCCAGACAGAGTCCCAAGTCGACTCGTCCGAGCAGCAAGAAGATCAAACCGAGCAGGAGTGAAGGTTCGTCTGCTTTAGTGAGAATACTGGAGACGCATTTTAATTAAATTACCAGAGGTGGAGACTCGAGTCACATGACTTGGACTCGAGTCCCAGTTTTAATTACTTGAGACTTGACTTGATGCATGAAGAGAAGACTTGAGACTTGACTTGACTTGGGTTCTGGTGACTTGGGACTCGACTCTGACTTGTACTTTGATGACTTGAAAAGGTTTCTAAAGTCTTGACTTGAGATCTTGTGTTTGTGTAAATGACTTAGATTGAAAGTGATGAGATTTGTTCCAGCGGACGACTGAATTTAAATTCTGTTTTCTGAATTTGTATGGAATGATTGAATTTATTGAAGTTGAAACTGATTATAGAAATCAAACTCATGATGCTCTTACCAAGTTTTTATCCTATTAAAACCATATTGCATTGAAAAGTCCTAGATATTTAGTTTTCTTTAAGATATTAAATTGATACTGGACTCTTGATTTGTTCTTACTTGACTTGCTGTTCTACATTTAGACTTGAGACTTGACATTAATGACATGGACTTGACTTGGAAATCTACATTTAGACTTGGGACTTGACTTGAGACTTGTGCCTCAAGACTTGATACTGGAGCAGAGTGGACTTGGTCACACCTCTGTTAATTACATTTAACTGTAATCAGATCTAGACACAGTCCAGATATGTTCTGCATGTTAACGCAGGTGAAAAGCAGCTATTCATGCATGATGTCAACTAAAGAAAGTGACCATGAAAATACCTTTTTGGACCCAATCAATCAATCAATCAATCACCCGTGTGTCTGTGCAGAGGCGGAGGGGGCGGGGCCGGGCTCGGGGGCGGGGCTAGACGAGGACACGCTGGCCCGGCTGGTGGAGGTGCTGAGCGTGGGAGACTTTCCCTGGAGGAAACTGGCAGAGAAGCTGGGCATGATGACGCTGACGCACCTGTACCAGGACAGTCCCACGCCCTGCCAGCACCTGCTGCACAACTACCAGGTGACTCCCACTCTGGGCTCGGCTGGTCGGCTTTTATTAGACGGCTCACAGTAGAGAGAGAGAGGAAAGACCGGGAGAGAGAGGGAGGACGTGTGACAAAGTCCTGGGCCGGATTTGAACCTGAGACGTCACACTGACACACCTCAGCCACCAATTAACAACAAGGATCTGAATTCTTTAGCTTTGTACCACAGCAGAACCCTTTATGGTGCAGAAGAACCATCTGAGAACATACGAAAGGCTCCAAACCAGCAGAATTAAAAGAACTTTTAAGAAGCACACGTTCTTTACTCTGATTGAGTCAGCATGGTTCCATACAGAACCACCAACCTAACCTTCACTTCATTTCTGTCTGTTTCTGACTGAACTGATCATTTCATCACTGATCCATCTGATTGATTTAGTGTTTAGATAATGTCAGCTTGTTAGCTAGCTAACCATAGTATCTGGTCAGCTAACATCACTGTCTTGTTGTTAACACATCTGATTAGCACACTAGCTAACGTATCTAGTAGCAGCTAGCGTTAGCGTGTTCACATTAACATCGGTGTGTTTGCCGGCTAGTTAGCTAGCTAACAGTTTGTTCAGGTTAACTGAGCTGACTCTTCTCAAGCTACAACTCAGAGTGTTTTGGAGTAGAGACTAGGGCTAAAGACAAGACAGTTTACTGTGTCACAGTAACCAAATCCACCTTATCACACTATTCACTTTTACTGAGAACGTTACTGAATGGATCTACAGCCACACCACAACAAGCTGACTCAGCTGCTCTCTGCTTCTAGCTGCTTCATACAGATTTACACTTTATTAACTAACACACAGTTCTACAGATTTACACTTTATTAACTAACACACAGTTCTACAGATTTACACTTTATTAACTAACACACAGTTCTACAGATTTACACTTTATTAACTAACACACAGTTCTACAGATTTACACTTTATTAACTAACACACAGTTCTACAGATTTACACTTTATTAACTAACACACAGTTCTACATGTTCCTCCATCATGGAGACTCAGCTGGGTGATAAAACTGTATTAAAGTTTGCATGCAGTTTATTTTATTTAAGAAGATGAACAGACAGATTCTAATTTAATCAGTTACTGGCTGTTGAAAAGCTGCATGGTAACATGAATATTAACAGAACCTCAATGAGTTAATGTATTAATTTTGTTTCTCTCTCTCTGTGTGTGTGTGTGTGTGTGTGTGTGTGTGTGTGTGTGCAGCTGGGTGGGGGTCCAGTTGAAGGTTTGGTTGAAGCTCTTCAGTCTCTCGGTCTGACAGAAGGAGTCAGACTGCTGAGGAACACCGAGCTGCGAGACGACAAACACACCGCAGGTAACACACACACACACACACACACACACACACACACACACACACACACACACACTCTCACTCACAACTCAGACACCATCGGCCACACTGACGGTGTTTTCCCTCGGTCCCTCTGTCCAATCAGACGCCACGGTCGACAGCGGCTTCGGCAGCCAACCGATGGAGGAGGAGGAGGGGGAGGAGCCGGCGCTGGCCAATCAGTGAGCGGCAGGAAGAGGAATCGAGATCGGCTTCCTGGAATTAGGATTCAAAACCAGAATCTGCTTCCCAGGACAGGAAACTGGATTTTCTCTGCCGGCCACATCCGGCTAACGGATTCCAAAAATTCACCGGCCACTTTCACTATTTTATCAGCCGACGGGCAGCAGAACAGGACGGGACTCTATTGATCGGCCCCCTGCTGAGGAGACTGATGCTGCGTTCCAGTCCGCGTGGAAAGTTGGAAATCTGCGGCCGGTCGGTCGTAGTTTCAGGCGAGGTTTGTCACGCCGCTTTCTTTCCCCGAGCGACAGCAGTTAGCAGGCCTGACCTGCTGACCCTTTAAAGTTTGTGGATTTGAGAAAAATAAAATAAGGCCTTAAAAGTTTATGAAATTTAATGGATGGCCTTGAAACTACTTGATTTTTTTTAATGAAAATATAGCGGCCAAATCCAGCAGCTCTCTGGATTAAACCCTGTGATCTGAAGCATTTCACCATCAGCAGTATGATGTCACGTTTCACCACAAAACAAAGCAATTTGGGTTCGGGTTAATCCTTAAATTTCACTAGAGCCGCCCTTAAAAGTCACTGAAAAGTCTTTGAATTCGATGTGACAGTGGGAACCAGTGACGTCAGCTCGCTAGTTGGCGTTGAATTTTATCAGCTGTAAGCTCAACCTGATCTTCCAAATTTCTACATTGAACCATTTATCATAATTTCTGGGTCATGTGAAGCTGAAAATGGAGCTGAAGTTTATTTTGAAGAAGATAAACACGTGGACAGTGAAGCGGTTTGTGTTTCCTACCTGGACCTCCGGCCTGAAGAGCCGTTCGGTCGCTTTTTTCTCCGGTAGAAACGCAAAATTTCCAAATTCCAACTCTCCATCAGACCTGGAACGCAGCACAGCTCACCAGCCGCTCTCTGTTTGAACAGCCGAATAGAATTAGAATAGAACAGGATTCTATTGATGGCTCCCTGACTGGTGGAAAAAATGTACCAACCAAAATGAAAATGTTTTCTCCTGTTTGAGCCTCTGTGGAAACGAGGCTTTGTGTTTTCTTCTGTCAGATTAGGAGCCGGCAGAAGATTATCATGTGAATGTTGTGAGTTTATAACACCATGATGATGATGATGATGATGAAGAGGATTCTCCCTCGCTCCGTTATTTTACGGATCAGATGATTTTAAGTGACTTCATGTGGTTTAATATCCGCTTCTGTTTTATCTTTCCAGAATAAATCTAGCAGAGGCTGTCTGTGTTTTTACTAATACTGTGTATTCATTTGGTTTCTCCTCTTAACCAAATATGAGCAGCCTCAAAATATTTAGCTGTAAATTAAATATTTAATCAGCATTTAACGATATGCAAATGCTGTTTTTAAATGTTACGCTTTTAACTGGAACGTGCCTTGTGAGTTTGAATAAAAACAAATGAGTCACATCCTTTCAAAATGTCTTTATTTTTGCCTCTATGCCTTCAAAAGATACAAACCATCCTGTGTTTTACTAAGACGGGTCGGGACAGGGCAGAGCGGGACAGGGCAGAGCGGGACAGTGAGGAGCGGGACAGTGAGGAGCGGGACAGGGCAGAGCGGGACAGGGCGGGGCGGAGCGGGACAGAGCGGAGCGGGCGTTGGCGGCGGCGGCGAGTCGAGTCACGGCGAACATTCAGAGATCTTTCGATCGCGCTGCAGCGAAGCCGTAAAAACTGTACAGGAACTAAAGTCGGCCTTCGTAGTGAATCGGGAGACGACGACACACACAACACGAAACCAAATAAATACGCCTGCCGACCCCTGACCTCCGACCCCCCGGCCCGCAGCGCGGCGGGGCCCGACGGCCGCTTTCTAACCCAAAGTGCCCTAAAAACGTAGCGAGCGCTGGCGAGGCGTTCAGCCGGCTAGAATATGGCTTCTCAGCATGAGCTTGTCCGTTTATTTACAAGATGTGGAGACAAACAGCCGAACTGTAGTGAATTACGCAACACCCCGGTCCTGCTGGTCCCCGGTCCTGCTGGTCCCGGGACCGCGGAGGCTTTGAGGAGGTGAAACTCGTCGGTACGATGCGGATCTGAACTCGGCGTCCGCTCCGTCTGAACCGCCTGAAACCGGCCGGCGAAGAAGATTTCTCCTGCGAAGATCAACTGTTTACATTCATCTGATCAGCTGAGCACGGCGGCTGAGAGAGAAGCATGTCGGCTCGGGACGAATCCAACATGTTACATATCGGGATACTGGTGCCGCCGAAATATCACGATATACGATATTATCACCGGTGGGGGGTGGGGGGGGGCAGTCATTGTTTGTTTATTTTTTGTCTTTTTTCTTCTCTTAATTTTATTTCTTCAAAATTGCATCAAATTTTTTAAAATTAAATAAAAAATAAAATCAAATTTTAGAAATATTATTTTACTATTCAAGCATTGGAGGAAACGACGGCCATGATGTAATTTTCTCATTCCTGCTGTTTCCATGGAAACTGACTGTGGAAAAGAGAAACACCTGAAATAAAATCACAAATTTCTCACCACAACTATAATTATTTCAGGGTTTTTTTTTTTAACTATCCGACCACTAGTAGATTAAAGGTTTATAAGTTTTAAGTTTGCACATTTGTGGGAGGGGGGGGGGGGGAGGGAGGGGGGATATGATATCCCCTGAAAATATCGCGATATTCAATATTATCGGATATCGGCCCAAGCCTAGATGGATGAGAATAAAAACAATAATGAACAGGTTTTGTTTGGATCATCTAAAAAAAAGTTCTCTACTTGATTCCTGGGAGATCTTGGTGTTTCCTGTTCAGAGGGACCGGACCCTGGGACCGGACCCTGGGACCGGACCCTGGGACCGGAGCCTGGGACCGGAGCCTGGGACCGGACCCTGCGACCGGACCCTGGGACCGGACCCTGAGACCGGACCCTGAGACCGGAGCCTGGGACCGGACCCTGGGACCGGACCCTGCGACCGACAGGAACACCGGACTCTGAAACCAGATCTGAGCTCACACATCAGACTGATCTGAAACACTTCAGACCCTGTCCTCCAGATCTCTGCCTTCCTGCAGGCGGCCATGTTCCTGAAGGAAGGTGAAGGAGTTTTGATGATGGAAACACTTCAGTCCAAACAGCAGAACAACTTCCATCACCGTCACTCTGATCCGTCTGCAGGACTCACAGGACCAGGTTTCCTTCAGGACCTGAAAACTGAACTGATTTCTAATAAGAGATTTCTATTACTGGTACTGAGGTTCCTGCTGTCTGTGTTCATGTGGGTGAATCGTCCTTCAGCAGACCGACATGTCCTCCTCCAGCAGAGTGTTCCTCCTGCAGACCGGCGCCGCCCGCTGGCCGCTTCCTCTCATTACAGCATTGAGCGAAAACCAGCAGAAAACTCATTTAAATGGAGATTCGTACATTTGTTTTTACACAATAACAATATTATTATTCATGGTGAGGTAACAGATGAAAACACTGCAGTCTGAATTCAGGACAGATTGGACCTGATGGGTTTGGTTTCCTTCATGCTGCTGAGCTGCTGCTTCCTCAGGAGAAACTGTCTGAAAATCCTCTGTTTATATGTGTATATGATCAAAGATGTTTAATGCAGACATTGTTCAAATTAGATTTTTGTTTGAGAGATTACATGTTAAGTTGTTTTTCAGCTAGAAACAGAAAGACGGAACAGTTCCTCCTGAGGTTCCTGCTGCAGAACAGACAGACTGAGACTCCAACTCTCCTTTCACTCTGATGTGGTGAAACATGAGGAGACCTGACCCAGAGTCCGGTCCGGTCCTGACCCTTCAGTGAGACTTCATGTCAGACTCAGTCCTGCAGCAGAGTGTGAAAGTCTCCCGGCTGTGAGGAGACAGAAGTGAACTGAACTGGAGCGACAGGAAACAGAACTGAACTCCATTAAATTCCACTTTTAAGAGAGTTTGTCTCGACTCTAAACATTATAAATCAAAATATTATGAATCAAATCAAACACATTCAGTCATAATGTGGATTGCCTTCACATGTTCTGCATCAAACACCAGCTGAAAGGTTCCTTTAACATGTTATGATATTCAGTATTGATCATATATTGGTAATATATAACACTATGTGGAATCTCAGATATGTGGGAAGAAAAAACAACAACATGGAATTTCACGTAATTTCATCGAATTAAATTAAACTTCATGAAATTCCAATTTAATTCCAGTTCTGTTTCCTGTTGTTTTATTTCAAATTCCAATTCCAGTTCCTCAGTTGAACTGGAATTGATGAGTTCATTGATGAATCGACTCCAGCCTGAACCTGATCTGAACCAGCTCCATGTTTCCTACAAGCAACAAAGTCAATCAGCAGCAACACAGAGACCGAAAGATATGATGATCTGTTCTGCTGCTTCATCATTAAAACCTCAGTCAGCAGAGTCGTCGGCATCGCCCGGGACGTCTCCAGCGGGACGGGCGACGCCTCGCCCCAAACCTTTACCTTCAATAAACAACAACAAAATAATTCCTGCAAGTCACACAGAGTTAAATACAGCAACGAGCGTCTTCTGATATGATCCACGAGTCTTTAACGAGTCCGTCGGCGCCGCTCCTCCCCCGAGGGACGGAGGGGCGGGTCCAGAGACGTTTTAATATCCAGCATCACTCCTGTCGTGTGCGGCAGGAGGCGGAGCTAAACTCAGCGAGAGGAAAACAATACAAAAACGACCTGACAGAAGTCCAGCAGCGTACCGAGTCACTGAAGTATTTGTTTGTATTTACATCCTTTAAGTACATGAAGTGTCGGGGAGGTTCATGAAGTACTATCGCAGTATTACCGTGTACTCGCAGTATTACCGTGTACTCGCAGTACTTCCCTCCGGTGAGCGGAGAGAGACGGCCTGAGGAGCGGAGGAGGCTTTGTGTTCCCGTTCTGCCGTGACGCATCGCAGCGCTGACTCCGGCACGCTCCCGGTGCATTGTGGGTGTTTGTTTTGGGGGCCCGGGGTGCGTCCTAGCTCCCGGGCTCCCGCCGGTCGCCGCGGCAACAGTCCCACGCTCTGTCCGTCATATCTGGTCGGCATGGCAACTCGCCGCCGTTGCTAGGGAGCGGAGCGATGCCGATCTGAGGTCGGCGTTCAGGGGAAGCGGATCGGGGACTTTTCTCTAGCAGGTTTGAGTCTGTACAAAAACCAGCTGCTGCAGAGAGACACCTACACACTCTGCTGCTCTCTCCACACACACACAACTAAACGTTTGGTCCGGAAGCTTCCTGAAATAAAAACATGAGGCCAACACCCGGAGCAGGAGGCGAACCTTTTCATCCACAGACCAGAACAGAACAGAGCGGCCGGAAAATCCCAGAATCCACCTGGGCGCTGTCGGTGCGATCAGAGGGAAAAGACTCCAGGTGAAGGTTTGTGACGGAGAGACGGCGGCCGGGCGGTGGGGTCGGGGGGAAAGTCTGTCGATGAGCGGATTGGTTGACTGGAGAAACGCAGCACACCTCTGTTCCTCCTCCTCCTCCTCCTCCTCCTCCTCCTCTTCTTCCTCCTCCTCCTCTTCCTCCTCCTCCGGATGTGCTGAGCGTTTCCTCGCCCTCTGACCTCGAGCTCGTCTCCGGAGGAAAATCTCCCTCACCGACCAGAAACTGAATGAGGTTTAACAGAAAAGGTTTAAGGGTGGATGTCAGGCTACTACCCATAATCCTTCATGTCCATCGACAGCCGCGTACTTCATATAAAATCCTGAAAACTCCTCGCCGCCCTAGGGTTCCTCTCCGTCTTTCTCGGCCTGCTTGCAGCTCTGTCTCTGCGGCTCTGAGTGCTCGCTGCTGCCGCCGCCACCGCCGCCACCGCCGCCACCGCCGCCACCGCCGCCACCGCCGCCACCGCCGCCACCGCCGCCGCCACCGCTCTTCTTCTTGCTTCCCTCTCTAGCGGCGGTGCCGGAGGCGGCGGAGCTGCCGGAGGTCTTGGAGGTCTTGACGGTCTTGGAGGTCTTGTTTCCGCGGCTCTTCTCCTTGGCGCCGGCGCCGGCGTCCTGCGGCAGCGTGGGGCTGGAGTGCGCCCTCTGCAGGCCGCCGTCGTCGAACAGCCGCGACTCGAAGGCGGACAGGTCCTCGTCTCCGCTGGACAGCTTGGCCCGCAGCAGCATGGCGTACGTCCCGTACCGCGTTTTCTGCACAGAGACACGGGTCAAAGCATCAGGCATGGAACAAACAGGTTTATAGGGCCGACTCTGATTATTGATTTTGTACCAGTGTGATCAGCTGATCGCCGATCTGATCGCTGATTAAAATGATCCAGCTGAACTTCACACTAACAGCGAAGAACCAGCTGTGTCTTTACTGGATTTTATTCTTCTACTGCAGTGAATTTTGCTTGTTCTTTTATATATTTTTTGTATTTTTTTTATTTGTTTGCCTTCTATTGATATAAAGCACTTTGAGCTTGTTGTGTATGAAAGGTGCTTTACAAATAAAGGTTATTATTATTATTGTTGTGTATAACAGACTGAACCAGCTGGAGTTATTACATGTTAGTTATTACATGTTAGTTATTACATGTTAGTTATATGTTTCATTCTGTCCAAAACATTCAACTGTTTCTAATCATACAGGCTGTGAAATTCATAACACCAGAAATCTATATATGAGCTGTCAATATTCATTACCAGGTGAAGATATCGGATCAATGCAACAACCAAACAGAGAAAGCAGTGAAACGAAGCGACTGAGCATCTCTGCAGTGAAACATGAAGGCTGTCAGGGAGCAGATGGAGCTTCTCTGTTCAGACAGATGAAGCTCGATTCACAAACAGGAAGAAAAAAAAAAACCTCCTCCTGCCCAGTTCTCCCAACGCACAACTACATTTATATATTTATTTATTTTCCATCTGACAAACTGCAAGCTGCCGAAATGCTGCAGGACTCTAAACTCTAAGACACAGATTCACTCTCCTCTCTTCAGTTTATCCCCTCTGTCTGTTAAAGCTCCATATTCTCCACTTAGTGTTTTATTTTGTGTCTTTCTGTCCATTCAAAGCTGTGTGTGTGGTGTCATGAACCAAAAACACTCTCAATCCATTTCTCCACGTTCATTTTCCAGCATCTCTCTGAGCCTTACCAAGAACAGGCCGTTTCTGTCGCCGTGTCTTTAAGGCTCATTAATATTCACGACCCTCCGTTCCGATCGGCTAACCGTTTCGAGAGTGAAACGTGAGACGCCGCGGCCCGGCGGCTACAGGTAGGGAAAACTCTCCGGTAATAAACGATGACGACCGCTCGACCGCTTTGAAAAAAACACTTTGTTAGTCTATTATTTCTTACAGAAATGATAATGAGCGAACCTTTGTGACGCCACAAAGTTACGGAAGTCCAAACGGCTCGTTTAGAGGCTCGCTTTTCTAATATGGATTGTGTGGATTTAGTTTTGATACTTTCACCATGTTTAGATACACATCCAACTCCTTTATCATCACAGAGGAGAGGGAGTCCTGCTCTACATGATGTGGAGCTTTAAAGAATAAAACTGTCAAACGGCACATGAGTTTAAATAACCAATGAAGCTCAGAGTGTGATCAGCGGTGACCAATCACTGACCGGTGGCTGATTGATCGGTGCATCGCTAATAATAATAATAATGATAATAACAATGACTATAATAATAATAACATTTATTTATAGAGCACTTATCAAAGCAGCGTTCCAAACTGCTTCACAAAAGCCGAAAAAAGGTGAGAGACTCGTTTTTTTATATATTGTCAGAATCTGCTTTGTCAAACTCCCACTTTTTGTCGCCTATAATTATTGTTTTATTTTCTTGGTTTCCTCCGACCGGATTTCGGTGTTCCACTTGTTCAGACTGAAAGGTTTAATAAACATAAAGAAAGAGATTCACTTCAAAACAATTCAGCAGCAGGACTAGTTTTTTATATATAGTCAGAATCTGCTTTGTCGGCGTTCCTTTATGTGCTAGAAGTGATTTTCAGACTGTTCCTCCAGACAACGGCAGTGAATGGAGAGAGAAAAAAACACAATTCTCCAGTCTGCTCTACCGGAGCAACAGATCACAGAATCACTGATTTGGGGGTTTTATCCTGGAGGAAGAGACACAACACTACCAGAGCTACACACTCCTGTAGAAAACAGCAGGATGATCCTTCACCAAGCGGCAGACTAAGCGAGTCGATCCCCGTCTCTCTCTGCGCTCCGTCCTGACGCGCGGAGCGAGAACTTTCTGATGAATAGGAGTAAAAATAGGACAGCGAGAGCCGCGGATCGCTCGCAGCGTAAACCGGCAGAGCGCGGCGCTTCGTTCCCGCGGTTCAGAGGCGAAGAAGAAGAAGAAGAAGAAGAAGAAGAAGAAGAAGAAGAAGAGCAGCGGACTCATTTCCATCTCCTGCCGGAGGGGATTGCTGCGCTTTAGAAGTTCTGCTGCAGAATCCAGTCTGAGTCACAGAAAACCCAGAGAGAGCTGTAGAGTTACTCCCATGGAGGAGGAGAAAAACAGAAAGTGTGTGTGTGTGTAGTTGAGTTCACTGTGTGTGTAGTTGAGTTTACTGTGTGTGTGTGTGTGTGTGTGTGTGTTCAGGCAAACTGAAAATATAACAAATCACCAAGGTTCA
>NC_136011.1:29684126-29694126 GCF_048128805.1 Centroberyx gerrardi
ATGTCGGCCATCTTGATTAAGGTCACTGAGCCGGTCAGAGCCTCTGCAGGCTGGGTGGAGCTGTAGCAGGTGAGGTGTGTCTTTACCTTCTGCAGGTACAGCACCAGGCCCTTCAGCATGGCGTAGAAAGACTTCCATCCTCTCTTACCCCGCGGAGCTGGGGGAACAAGGCATGATGGGAAATTACATATCACAACTACCAGCAAGGGATGCTTCAGTATCACTTTTACACCGATAATAGTGAGTCTGAATACAAAATTGTATGCATTGTTCATCAGTTTTACTACTACTACTACCACTAATAATAAAATGTATTGATATAGCGCTAATAACTCAAAATACTTTACAGCATAAAAACAGCATTAAAAAACAGTTTAAGTATACTTAAAACTAACAATACAATCATTCAGAAAATGAATTTGATGATTGACATGTGACCAATTTTTCTCCATCAGAGATTTAACATCCTGCTGTGTGTGAAAAACACCAAATGTGAATTCACTGTGCTGATGTCTGACATGTTAAATGGAGAATATAAGGGATAACATCCAAAACTGATGACTTACGAATATTATCTTTGTTTTTATAATGCTTTTTTTTTTAGTGTTCCTACACAGTTAAAATTTTCAAATTCCATACTTTTCCAAACCTTACTTTGCCTCTGCTGACTAGGCCAGAGTCTATAGATGAAGATTTTAATTCACAGTGACAAATGATAGGGGTCTAAAACCACATAAAATGTGTAGATTAGGACAGTACAACAATATGTTTCCATGCTTTTCCAAACATTTTTGTGCAATTTCCCAGTTCATCAAGACCTGGAAATGACCAAATTCTTTGTCCATACAACTCAAGACTTGTTTGGGAACCCTGGCTTTCCTTAGCAGAATTACAAAGTGCTTACAAACAGCCTGACACAGAATTTAAAAAGGGGTCACCTACTTCTCTCAACAATAGTAACACGAAGAAGAAGTAGAAGAAGAAGAAGAAGAAGAAGAAGGAGGAGGAGGAGGAAGAAGAGGAAGGAGGAAGAAGAAGAAGAAAAAGAAGGAAAAGAAGAAACAGGAGGAGGAGGAAGGAGGAAGAAGAGGAAGAAGAAGAAGGAGAAGAAGGAGGAGGAGGAAGAAGAGGAAGGAGGAAGAAGAAGAAGAAAAAGAAGAAGGAAAAGAAGAAACAGGAGGAGGAGGAAGGAGGAAGAAGAGGAAGAAGAAGAAGAAGGAGGAGGAGAAGAAGGAGGAGGAGGAAGAAGAAGAAGGAGGAAGAAGAAGAAAAAGAAGAAAAAGAAGAAAAAGAAGAAGAAGGAAAAGAAGAAACAGGAGGAGCAGAAAGGAGGAAGAAGAGGAAGAAAAAGAAGGAAAAGAAGAAACAGGAGGAGGAGGAAGGAGGAAGAGGAAGGAGGAAGAACAAGAAGAAGAAGAAGAAGGAGAAGAAGGAGGAGGAGGAAGAAGAGGAAGGAGGAAGAAGAAGAAAAAGAAGAAGGAAAAGAAGAAACGGGAGGAGCAGGAAGGAGGAAGAAGAGGAAGAAGAAGAAGAAGGAGGAGAAGGAGAAGGAGGAGGAAGTAGAAGCAGCAGAAGTATAGATATTAGAGTGCCACCTACTCCTCTTTCCGTCCGGGTCGGCGTGGACTTTGCGGACCAGGAAGCCGTTCTTGTAGAGCTCGGCGTCGGACTGCTGGGCCACGCCCACCAGAGGGTTTCCTCCACTCCCCAGCCGCTTCATGGTGTGGGAGGCGGAGTCTGTCCGGACGTCGGCCAGCTCCGACATCGACTTCCTCAACTCCTCCTCGTCGCTTAGGGAGGAAGAACACAAACCAATCACTGGCACTGTCATTATCCAGCTGGGTTTCCTTCAGATCCAATGGGAAACTGATGCTGAATTTCTTAATATTCTTCATATAAATTTATTCTTCATAATAAATACATTAATCGTGTTTTTTCTGGGTTCATTCAGCAGTGGAGATGCAACACAACAACAACAAAGATCATCATCATCTCATCTCTTTACCTCATCTCATTATCTTTACATTATCTCATCTCATCTCATAATTTTCACATTATCTCATCTTGTCTCATTATCTCATCTCATTGTGTTAAGATTATCTCATCTCATTATCTTCACATTATCTCATCATCTCATTATCTTCACATTATCTCATCTCATTATCTCATCATCTTATTATATTCGCATCATCTCAATTCATCATCTCAACTCATCTTCACGTTATTTCATCTCATTATCTCATCATCATCTCATTATCTTTACATTATCTCATCCCATTATCTCGACTCATCTTCACATGATCTCATCTCATTATATCGTCTCATCAAAATTCATCTCATTATTTATCGTTCTCTTCTCAACTCCTCATCACACCATGTGATGATCTTGTCTCATCAACTCATCTCAACCTCTCATCTCGTATCTCATTTTATTATCTCGGCTCATCATTTCATAATCTTTTCTAACCATTTAATTTAATAATTTTATCTGACCATCATCTCAAGTTATCTTGTCTCATCAACTCATCTCAACATCTCATCTAATAGGCCTATCTCATTTTATCTCATTTTATCATCTCATTATTTTATCTCATTTATCATCTCATTTTATCTCAACTCCTTTCACCACACCATCTGATCATCTCATCTCATTTCATCATCTTATCTACTCATCTAATTCTCATCTCATCTATTCTTATATCTCATTTCATCATCTCATCAAAACTAATATCTCATGTCTGCTCATCATCATTCCTTCATTTCACTTATCGTTATCTCATCTCATCTAATTTTATCTCATCATTACATCATATCATCACTTATCGTTCTCATCTCAGCTCCTCTCATCACACCATCTGATGATCTTGTCTCATCAACTCATCTCAATATCTCATTTTATCTCAGCTCATCATTTCATAATCTTTTCTAACCAACTAATTTCATAATTCATCTGAATTTATCATCTCATCATCACTTATCTCATCATCATCTCAAGTTCTCACATTATCTTGTCTCAACTCACCTAAACATCTCATCTCATATCTCATTTTATTATCTCATCTCATTATCTTATCAAACCATCTCATTTCCTCGTTGCATCTCATCATCATCATTATCACCTCATTATCTCATCTCACGTTCTCATCACATTATCTTGTCTCATCAACTCATTGTTTCAACTCCTAATCACACCATCTGATCATCTTGTCTAATTCAACTCATCTCATATCTCATTTTATTGTCTCATTTCATCTTTGTAGCTATTTATCTCATCTCAGTATCTATTCTAATGTCATTTTATCATTTCATCTCATCATTTCCTAACCCTAACCCTCTCATAACATCATCTTGTCTCAACTAATTTCAACATCTCATGTCACCATCTCATCTCATCTATCTAATTTCATCACCTCATCATCGTTTCGTCTCATAACTTATTTCATCCCATCATCACTTATCGTTATCTCATCTCAGCTCCTCTCATCACACTCTGATCTTGTCTTGTCAACTGATTTCAAGATCTCATTATCTAATATCTCATTTCATTATCTCATCTAATATGATTTCACCATTTAATCTCATTTAATCATGTCATCGCTTAATATCTCACCATCTAATCACATTATCTTGTCTGACTCATCTCAACATCTGATGTCATCTCATCTGATGTCTCATTTCATCATAATCATTTCATCATCTCATCCTCATTTATTATCTCATCTTAACATCTCATCATCTCATTTCATTATCTCGTCTCATCATCATCTCATCAGAAAATGTTCAGATTTGGCCAGTACAGACTGAAAGAGAACGAGAGACAGAGAACAAGATCAAGAGAGAAAGAGAGAGAACGACAGAAAGAGAGAGAACGACAAAAAGAGAGAGAAATATAGAACAGAAAGAGAAAGGAGGAAAGAGAAACAGGCTGAACATGAGATGAGAAAGCTTACATCTGCATACAAGACGCCTGTGTGTGTGTGTGTGTGTGTGTGTGTGTCCACAGTTAAGCATGGGCGTTGGGACGGTGACCTGTAATTACAGTGAGGAAAGCAGGGAATGGTAACCATGGCAACAGAGGTTTTAAATTAGGGTGTCAGGGCAGCAGGGAGGCGCACGCACACACACACACATACGCTCACACACATATACATATGCATATGCAAACATACACACACTATATACATACAGTATGCATACATACATACACACACACACACAGGTCTAGACACACATACACAATACACACACACAAATGCAGACACACACACTGGAGACACATTTACAGTCACTCACACACAAACACGCAGAGACTGGAGACAAACACACACGCACATACAGAGCATAAACACACACACACAAACTGGAGACGCCCACACACACAACGCATAAACGCATGTACACACACACACACACAAAGAACACACACACTTGTAGATTTTTCAGCATTACAGTTAGTTCCAGTAACAAAGGGAAACCAGTGAAACCAGTCTGAACCAGTGAAGCTTCACACTGAACAGGAACTCACATCGTCCACTGCAGCTTCTCGTTCTTGATGGAGCTGTACAGAGCCTGCAGGGAGACAACACAGTGTCAGACAGTGTGTGTGTGTGTGTGTGTGTGTGTGTGTGTGTGTGAGTGTGTGTGTGTGAGTAAATTTTGGGACCCTTGGCTTTCTTCTTTAATGCTCTCCCTGATGCATGAAAATGTGACCGATCAATGAATGAATTAATCAATCACATGGTTCTGTAAGCAGGGCGATTTATCTCAGTAATTAATCTCAAAGCATATTTGCACAAAAACAGAGATGACAAAAACATCAAGATGACAACAGAGAGACGAACTGAACAGAAACCAAATGGTCTTAAAGGCAGTTCACTGAAACAAAATAATATATATACAGTATATATGTAAAGACAGACACATCTCCAAAAGAAAGAAAAAAATCAACATGACAACAGAGAGACGAACTGGACAACTGAACCCAAATGAACTTAAAGGGGAAGTTCACTGTAAAAAAACAAATAAAAAAAACAACGAATCTATTATGGTTCTATAATCAGGGCAAATCGAGCAACAATTCATCTCAGTAATTCATCTCAAAGCATATTTGCACAAAAACAGAGACGAACTGAACTGAAACCAAACGGCCTTAAAGGGGCAGTTCACTGAAAAAAAAAAAAAGAAAAGCTCATATTTATCATGACAGTCATCTCACTCCCAAAACCTTAAACATTTGTCTTCTGTCTTGAGCAAATTCCTTCAGTTTATGAATCTGTTCTGTTCCGGATGAATCTCCTCCGACTGAAAACAGTAAGTCCTCCTCTACAGAACGACTGACAGCTCGACATGAAACCAGTGACGGACAGCAGGGAAACACGTCAACAGACTGGATCCTCTGTGGAAAAACTGCCCATCTGCTATTGGCTGGTCTTTGGTGCTGCTGGCTCCTTCTATAGATTACAGCAGGGGTGCGTTCAACAGCCCCAACACGTAGCAAACAGGGAGTTAAAAGAAAATGTAGTGCGTCGAACCATCTGTTGCAGAGCGGCGGTTCTGTGCGTTCTCCTCGAAGAATTCTCTGAGCCAATTGCGGATCTGCGTGACGGGCGCTGCCAATGAAAATGCAGAATCACCCCGAACTGGATCAAACGTACCTCAAAATCTGTTGAAAAACGTTTCACCCCTTTCTGAGCAAACGTTTTCCATCGTAGAAAAACGGTGCAAGCTTTGAACACAGCCCAGGTGGTGACATCACCTGGTACCAAAGATCAGCCAATAGCAGATGGCCATTACAGTAGCATGATTTTTACCTTTAGTTGTCAGGATTTACACAGATTTGCATTTGGAGTTCAGTTCCTCTTTCAAGAACCCAACTTTATTGACACATACATTTTAAAAATATTTTTCTCCAAAACATATACCTGCAGGTTCTGCTGCAGGGTTCTACCTTCTTCTTGTGGGTCTGCAGGTATATATAGTATGACTTTAGAGTATTGATATATAAAATAATCTATATATTTCTCTTCAAAACATATTTCTAGGTTCTGCTGGGCTCTACCTTCTTCCTGGTGGGTATATATATATATGGTACGACTTTAGTATACTGATAAATAAAATAAACGTTATATTTTTCTCCAAAACGTATACGTGTAGGTTCTGCAGGGTTCTACCTTCTTCCTGCGGGCCTGCGGATGGTTCTGTCCGTCCTGGGTTTTCCCCAGCAGGTCGGGGAAGGCGAGGGGTTTGAGGGAGCGGGAGCGCGGCGCTCTGGGATACCGGAACGGGTCCGTCGCCCTCGAGTCCCGCCCGCTGCGGACCGAGCAGAGCGACCGCGAACGCATCCGGCCCGTCGAGTGGATGCTGTTGACGCCGATCATCGCGACGAGCCAATAGGAGGCGAGTCCAGAGGAGGTTAGGGGCGGAGTCAGGAGGGTTCAGCAGAGGAGATTAGTCCAGGCTTCCTCTAATTCAGCTTTAATATCGTCCTTCTAAACTAATACGAGTCTTTGTGGTAAAGAAAACAGGGATCCAGAGAAAGAGAACTTGAAACAAGAAACCAAGAGAAATCTGTTCACAGGCAGAAATTGGTCCAACTGGCAGCTTGGAAAGCAACTTTAATTAGTCCATAAATATATTTTTTTTATGGTTTTAGTTTCATTAAATGGTATAAAGTGGAGAGTGACAGAAGAGATCAGAGAAAGATGCACAACAAAAGGTTTCAAACCCTCAACGTCACGATTTCCTGATTCGCTCCTGAACCACCGGGACGCTTTCAGGAAACTAAACTCCTCTTTCCTTTCCAAACCAGACACTTTTACTATTTTACCGGCCAAATATGATTTTCAGAAGAGTACAGAACCTCCAGATGGCCTCCAAATATTTCAGAAATATTGATGATAAACTTCAGGTAACGATTTCTGTTTAACCAAAATGGATAAACAGTGTTTTGGAACGCAACACTAATTGTTTATTGAAAATTACAGTCAAGTCTCCAAATTCACCGGCCAGTTTCACTATTTTAGCAGCCAGCCAGATGTCAAGACGATCAAGTTTAGGACTGCAGAGTGAAAACCCTCTGTCTCCAAAATGTCTTTTCAGGAACGAAGACAAACCTTTGATTTTAGATCGACCGCCGTGTGTTTCAGAGTTTATCCAGAGGGGTTTAAAAAGGTTTCATAAGCACTAAGGGCTTTGTAATTTTCTCAACCAGTGAAGGAGCAAGAAATCCTCCAGAACAGGACTCTACTGGTGTTCGGTTAGCTGCAGAGACTAACTGAGCGTTCACAGTCAGAATTGATCAGCGTCCGCCTGCTGTTTTGTTTTTGTCCTCAGCAGAAGTCGGCCTCCTGCATTATGGATCCGGCTCGATTCATTATGCATAAAACACACTGGAGCTAATCCTCCGGCTGCCGCCTGTCAGCAGCCAGCTGGCTGGATCCGCTCAAGTGTTTTGAGGCAAACGCTCTGCCAGCAGCCGGGCCGCTCCGCCGGGCCGCGCCGCGCCGCAGAGACTGAGCCGGGACGCACTGGGAGGGTTTATAATGCGATATTATCGTTTTATTATCGTTTATCGTCTTTCTGTAGAATCATATCGCGATTAAATGATAATATTGAATTATCGCGATACCCAATTCTTGTTGAAATTAATGAAAAAAAGCAAAAACTGATTTCTCATTTCTTATCAAATGAGATCTCGAGCGAATCAGGCAGTATCAGTTGAAAATCAGTGTTTTATGTCACTATTAATTTGACTGTTTAACGTGATTTCGCGAATGTTAGCAGGTGTCATTCTGTATCGATATTTAAATAATTGATCAGGATCATCATGATCATAATTCTGTCAGCTGTGGTTAGTTGTCAGTGTGTCTCTGCACCAACGTCAGCAGATCTACTTCCTGGTCGTTCCTTGTCCTTGGTGAATAAAAACGCTGCAGAAGAAGAAGAAGAAGAAGAGCAGGAACCTGGAGCATCAGATAAACCTTCAGCCTCTCTGTGTGCCTCACTGACTCTAATCCCTCAAATTCAGGAGCGGTGATGCGCAATTCATCAGCACACACTCCTGCAAATGCTTTGTCACACACACACACACACACACACACGGCCCACCTAACGCCCCTCTACACACACCTCTACACACACCGACCCAAACAGAGATGGGCGGCTGCACAGTGAGTCCTGGGGAATCTGTGAGCCGCAGCGCCGACAGCTGCAGCTTCACACAAAAATCCAAAACTGAGATTTTGGAACTGCGGCGTTTTTTTTCTGTGTTTTTTTTTCCCCCGGCGGAGAGGAAGCTGTTGCGCTCAGCTTCCTGCCGCCGCCGAGAATCCAACCTGACTACAGATGAAGCTGCGTGACGGAGGAGGCTGAGCAGCAACACCTCACACACACACACACACACACACACACACACACGCCCGAAAACAGACAGGGGCGAGCGAGTCCACCCACACAGTCTCAGACAGAGAGAGAGAGAGAGAGAGAGAGAGAGAGATCCAAAACTGACGTCAGATCAGCCACAACAAGCTCTGACTACTGATGAAGGGAAGGAGCAGACAGACAGAGGAGAAGCGAGGGATGAGCAGACAGAAAAAAGAGAAGAGAAGAAGAGATGCCAGTTTCTCCTGTTGCTCTCTGATAAGCATGAAGAAGAGAGAATCCCTCCTCCTCTCTTTCTTCTCTCTTTCAGTGTCGATCCCTCTGTCCTCCAACTTGCCCACGCTTCTCTCGCTTGTTGTCGTCTTCCTCCTCCTCCTCTTCTTCTTCTTCTTCCTCCTCCTCTTCTTCTTCTTCTTCAGGAGAATCCCTCGCTCAGGTGAACACAGACAGATAGCGGTGCCTCCTTCACTCCTCTGTCCCTCCTCCTCTCCTCTTTTTTTCTTCTTCTTCTTCTTCTTCTTCTTCTCTCCGGTGTTTCTTCATCCCTCCGACAGCGCTGGTGTGAATGTGAACTGTTGTGGAGCGATCGCAGCTCTCCTCTCCTCTCTCTCTCTATCAGTTCAGGCTGAGTGTCTCTCTCTCTCTCTCTCTCTCTCCCCTCCTCTCTCTCTCTCTCTCTCCCCCCTCCTCTCTCTGTCTCTCTCTCTCTCTCTGTCTCTCTCCCTCTCTCTCTCACTGTCCTTTCCCTCGCTCTCTCAATGCGCATTTCTCTAAGACCAAGCAGCCAATCACGGCGCGGGTTTCGCAGCTAGATCCCGCCCCCCCCCTCCCCTCCCCTCCTTGGAGAGTGTCAATCATCCAGGCTTCACAGAGCTGCTGGGAAACACATTCAGCTCCACAAACACCGAAGATGTGACTGAAAATATTAAAAATAAAGATATTGACTGATAAACATCTGACTGTTTGAATCTGAATATATTGGAAATTAACCGTCAATAATAATAATAATAAACTCTATTTCTACTGTTTCTTTATTTCTCAGATCTAAAATCAGCGGTTTACAAAAAGATTTACAGGAAGGCATAAAACCAAGAATATGAAACGTATTGTTTATTGTTTGTATTCTATTTTATTGCTTTTATTCTTTTATTATTTCTGCTGCTCATTTTATATTCTATTTTACTGATTGTGTTGCTTTTATTCTTTTATTATTTCTCCTGTTTTGTATTGCTCATTTCATATTCTGTTTGTGTTTTCTCTTTCCTCCCTGCAGCTCAGTTTCTCCTCTGGGATCGATGGAGTTTCATCTCACAACGAGAGAGAGAGAGAGAGAGAGAGAAAACAGGTTAAAAGAAGAAGAAAATAACGACATACAGAAAATGAATTTAGATTAAAAAAACATAAGAAACAACACCAGATTAAAAAGTGGGGAAGAATAACAACAACAGTCTGAGTATCTGCTGCTGGTCTGTTTTACATGTCGCGGCGTCTATTTGTTTCTTCTACTGTGTTTCTACTGCAGAAAATGAAAATGAAAATTGAAAATGTTTAGCGGAACACAATAAAACAGATTTACTGGATTCTATGATCATGATGCAAATGGTATCCATGTGACTCTAAA